>NC_069509.1:56524053-56761553 GCF_027579735.1 Bombina bombina
GGTGTAGCTTCAATTACAACAAATATTGCAATTGGTGTGTGTATTTGTGTATCTCCATAAAAGGGAAAATGTAATTTTACATATAATATTTATTTTTAGTTGTCCTAAATAATAATAAAAAAAAGTCCTCATTTTTTTCCACTTTTTTTCTGGGGGGGTGGGGGGTGGGGGGGGCGCTTCAGGTTTTTGTGCCTACAGCCACCTGAGATGTAAATCCGGCCCTGCCAACGTCCTACCATATGGGGGCCGCAGATCAATAATTTAGAAGCCTTAAAGGGCCATTATACACTCATTTTTTTCTTTGCATAAATGTTTTGTAGATGATCTATTTATAAAGCCAATAAAGTTTGTTTTTTTTAAAAAATGTATAATTTTGCTTATTTTTAAAGAACATTGCTCTGATTTTCAGACTCCTAACCAAGCCCCAAAGTTTTATTTGAATACCGTCAGCTACCTTCTCCAGCTTGCTCCTGTTTGTGTAAAGGGTCTTTTCATATGCAAAAGAAGGGGGAGGGGGGGAGTGTCTTATTTCCCACTTGCATTGGGCTTTCCGGCCACCTTTTCAACAGAGCTAAACTGAAAGCTTCTAAGTACGTTTTTAAACCATTTTATACTGGATTTTTATATCAGTATCTGTGCGTCTTATTCTTTATAGTAGTGTCTATTACATGCAGTTATATGAAAATGAGTGTATACTGTCCCTTTAAGTGCTGCATATAAATCTATATAGCTATTTTACACACAAACTATAGTATATTTCATAACAATGTCCAGTGTCACAGGGTGAGATTTAGCTAAGCAGGGCACCTATCAGCTGTTCTCCCCTCCAGAGGGGTCTTTTCAGTTCTGACCACCTTGTTTGCCCACCCAGCAGAAGTCCCCAAACCCACATTTTTATTTTGTCTTTTCCTGGGGCCACAATAACTAGTGCAGAAGGCCGCATGTGGCTCACAGATTGTCAGTTGGCCATCCCTGTCTGACATGATGACCCTTCCTCATATCCATGAGTGATATATGTACCTTCAGAAACATATAGAAAAATGGGTATTAACAATTTTTCTACACATACAAAATTAAAATTATCCTGATCTATAAAGAAAACACTTAAACCAGGCATGGCCAATTGGTGGCCAGAGGGCCTCATTTGGCCATCTGCGCTAGTTTTGTGGTCCCTTGGAAAAACCCAGAACTAGGGTGTCAATGTATGTCATAGTTTCTGTGCCCCCTGGAAAAAAAACAAAACTAGAAATGTGATTTGGGGCGACCAAAACTAAAAATAAATCATGAGGCTACCTTATGTATATACTCTGTGCCATTTTATATTTTTAGGAAGACTATTAATATCTGGGTGTTTAATAGTCATAACTTTATATACAGCCCTTAAGGCTTCAAAAATATTGACATGCGTCCTCCATTTGTTAGAAAGTTGACCATCAATGATTTAAACCATAATCCAAAAATGTTAGGTTGTCTCTGAAATTGCCAGATAGTGTTTTTTGACAAAACCTCATCACAGTGGCGTCACCGGGTACGGTAACTTATGGTGTCATCCCCCCTCCCCCCAGAAAGCAGACACACACAAACACAAAAACACAGGCACACAAACATACAAACACTCCGACACACTCAGACACACTTAGAAACATACTCAGACACACACACACACACAAAAACACTCAGGCACACACACAAACACTTAGACACACACACACAAAAACACTCAGGCACACACACAGGAACACTCAGACACACACACAAAAGCACTTAGACACACACACAAAAACACTCAGGCACACACAGAAACACTCAGACACACACAAAAGCACTCAGACACACACACACAAAAACACTCAGACACACACACATACAAAATATGTAAACTGCACTGCATTAATTATAAATCTCATGCCTAGAGCTGCTCCCTGGCTCAGCAGAGCCTCAAATGAAAGATAAACAGAGCACTCTAAAAATAAATCACTAAAGAAAAGGTTTAGGCGAGCAAACTATGAAAATTCTGCTCTCTGACTCTGTTCCAAGTCTGTCAGTGCACAGCCCCGGGCCGCGTGCCTACCGCTTCTTATGGCCAAGCACCTCTGCTCTCTGCCCACCCCCAGACCCCTGTCCGCCCTCCCCTCCTACCTCTTCAGTGTGCACTTAGTGTACCGTAACCGTACCGGTCTGGTGGGCATCATACGTGTCTCCTTCACTTTAGAGACAGTGTTAGACAGTCAGGTGCCAGGCATCCCCCTCATGATTTCCCAGTTCCCGTTTAGAGAGACAGCACAGCAGTGAGTGACTCCACTGCTCCACACGTCATTGAGCAGTGAGCACAGATAGGCAGGCAGGTTTAGGCTAGCAGCACAACTTTCGTAAGCCCCACGGCACGCCCACAACATTCATAGTGAAATTGGGCAGTGGAGGAGCAAAGTACAAACAAGCAAAAGCAGCCGGGAAAACTATTTGTGGAAATTGCAGCGCTAGCTCAAGGGGCAAAAAAATGAAGTGTCTACAACTTCCCCAATCCCACTAATGTTCACAAATGCTGGCCCCTCTAATAAAAATATCTATGCATCTCTACATTGTATTTCTTTGGATTTCAATAAAATTAAAAATTTTTAGGAGGGTGTCACCCTGGTGCGGCCCGCACCCCCCAGTGACGCCACTGCCTCATCATCCAAACTATTATGTAGTTACCTCAAAGACTCACCAATATAGGCAGACATGTTCAAAACTACTACTATCCCACCCTTGTCTGCAGGCCTTTTATAATATCATGATTATTTCTGAGATTCTAGAATTCCAGCAAATTTGATAAAAGTAAATTGGCATACTGTATAAAATAACATACAGTATCTGTAATATGATAGTTTAATTTTCACTTTCTGTCCCTTTAAAAGACCATATAACTCCCTTTTTTAAATTTTTCTTTTCAACCAAGCATCACATGCCCTAGGCTAAGTTAAAGGTGCTTTTTATTTTTATCCTTAAAACCAGACTCCAGCTGCCCTGCACCAATATACTAGACAATCTGTGATGGGCACAGTGATAGTTGGGTAACACAATGTCCCACCTAACAGAACTATCTTAGCCCCAATGTTAATCCCAGATTCCCATGATGTATTTTTTGATAACTAATCAATAATTTTACCCCTTGGCTGCCAGTAACATACAAAATAATGATTGTACCTCTTTAGCTGCCAGCAACAAGTAAACAGAAGTGATTTTAACCCCTTGTCTACCCCTCACTACTTTCTGCTCCATACTGTAGTGCATATAGGCATGGGATTTTTTGTTAATTTGCGATATTTAGTTCTTATTAAAAATATTTAAGGAAAAAATTGTCTCTTTATTTGGCAATTAAAAACATGCATATGAGGTGGGAGGGGCACAGGAGATGGGAGGGGCAAGGGAGGTGAGAGGGGCAATAGGGTTGAGGAGGTAGAAAGATGGAGCAAAGAGGAGGTGGGGGGCCCTGCACACTTTTGCCCGGGGGCCCCGGTTGGTCTCAGTCCTCCCTTGGTGCCTATTTACTATTTGCTCCATGGGTTCATGAATGATGTGATTAGACATCACAAGCTGATCTAAGCAGTGCACAGACGCATCCAGTCTGTTAGTTACTAATACCTGCAATAAGCACTGCACTTGCAGAACCACCACAGCTGACAAGGGGAGGCAGCATATCGGCACAAGGTCTTCTCCTCCAGTCTCACCTTGGAAGCATATCCCCGGGCAAGTTTCTCACCAAGAACGCTTCCACTGCAAAAATGAAGGCAGCTCTAAATGAAGCAATGGTTTAAAGGAGCACTGCCTGTAAAGAGCAACCTTAATCAGCGCACGTGCCTTGTCTTCTTTGTAAAAGCCTGCACTTTATCCCACACTTTTACCGTGTGCTGGCCTGTAAAATAAATATAAATCCTAAAATAGCTACAATGTAATTATTAATTACATTGTAGCTATCTTAGGGTTTATTTTACAGGTAAGTATTAAGTTTTAAATAGAAATAATTTATTTAAGTATAGTGTAGTGTTAGGTGTAATTGTAACTTAGGTTAGTTTTTATTTTACAGGTAAATTTCTCTTTATTTTAACTAGGTAACTATCAAATAGTTAATAACTATTTAATAGCTATTGTACCTAGTTAAAATAAATTGAAATTTGCCTGTAAAATAAAAATAAATCCTAAAATAGCTACAATATAATTATTATTTATATTGTAGCTATATTAGGGTTTATTTTAAAGGTAAGTATTTATTTTTAAATAGGATTAATTTAGTTAATAAGAGTTATAATATTTAGATGTATTTAATTAATATTTAAGTTAGGGGGGTGCTAGGGTTAGACTTAGGTTTAGGGGTTAATAATTTTATTATAGTTGCAGCGGTGTAGGGGGGGCAGGATAGGGGTTAATAAATTTATTATAGGTGGCGACGGCGTAGGGGGGGCAGATTAGGGGTTAATACGTTTAATATAGGTGGCGTCGGGGTCCGGGAGCGGCGGTTTAGGGGTCAAACAATTTATTTAGTTGCGGCGGGGTACGGGATCGGCAGGATAGGGGTTAATAAATTTATTATAGGTGGCTGCGGTATAGGGGGGGCAGGATAGGGGTTAATAGGTATTATGTAGGTGGCGGCGGGGTCCGGGAGCGGCGGTTTATGGGTTAATCAGTTTATTAGAGTGGCGGTGGGCTCCGAGAGCGGCGGTTTAGGGGTTAATACATTTATGAGTTGCGGCGGGGTCTAGGAGCGGTGGTTTAGGGGTTAATAACTTTATTTAGTTGCAGGGGGCTCCGGGGGCGCCGGTATAGGGGGTAGAACAGTATAGTTAGTGTGGGTGCTTAGTGACAGCTTGTCAATAAAGCTGTAAAAAAGCAGAAGAGCAGCGAAATGGGATTAGTGATAACTATCACAGTCCGCTGCTCATCGCTCCGTACTTGGTGCGCAGCTTTTTGACAGATTTATTGATAACTTTGGAGAGCGTTTTCAGGTCCGCGGCGGCAATGGTAGGCAAGCTTAGGCGGGCGTATTGGGGCCGGTGATGGCAGGTAAGTAGACACGATGATAACTAGAGGCCATAGTCTACTTCCAGCACAGACTAGAGTGAGCTAGCTAAATGTAGAGAAGAAATTGAGGTCAGTTTACCCCTATTGATGCTTCAAACTGCCCACATGTTCATATCCAGCTCATAAGAAATAATGGTTTTGGTGTTAACCATGACAAGGACAATAACATCTCCCTGCAAGCCTGTTCCTGAGGACTACAGACAGGACACCAAAGCAACCTTCATGCAAGATCTCCTACTCCAATTTCGCCCCCTCTACATAGATGGATTTATATCTTAATTGCCCTTTTTGCACGTAATGTGGGACTCTGACCTGAAATCAGAACACTACCTGAAGGGCACGATACCTTACAGGGACATTCAGCAACGGTTCAAGCTAGCTGGTACCAGTGCAGGCATAGGATAACTTTCAACAATCACTGGACTCCTACTTTGTTAAGGCAGGTTTTGGTTAATGGACCAGTTTTTAGCTCAGTTTATTTGCCTTCAACATAGGGCAGTCAGTCAGGTCTTATATGTTTGCAACTAACTATTGCTTTATACATATGTTCTGTTATCTGCTGAGAGTTAGTTTTTCTCTGCTCCCTGTTAGGCACTAAAGTTTATATATGGCAATGTTAATTTTTATGCCAAACTTGTTTGGTCTTCTATATGCAACCAATTTAACTTAGCGCACCAGAGATTGTTTCATTATACTGTGTAAAGGCTATGTGCTTGTTGCTGTTATATTCTATACCCTTTCACATAATATCTTGTGATAATTCTCTAACAGGCTGTTTTGTATTTTCCTAGATAGTTGGAAGGAGGTTTTTCTTGTATTAGGATACATTGAAATGCATTATTCCATCCTATTTACTTATAAAGTCATAATTTCTTTTTCTCCCTCAGTCGGCAAGGGTGGGAAGGTTTTTATGTTATAGCCTGAAGCAACGATAACTAGTTTTAAATGTATCCCCTATTAGTCACACAATACCTCATTTAGGGGCCTATCTATAAAGCTCCGAATGGAGCTTGATGCCCCGTGTTTCTGGCGAGCCTGCAGGCTCACGAGAAACAGCAGTTATGAAGCAGCGGTCACAAAGACCGCCGCAATTCAACCCGATTGAGTACGATCGGGTTGATTGACACCCCCTGCTGGCGGCCGATTGGCCGCGAGTCTGCAGGGGGCGGCGTTGCACCAGCAGCTATTTTGAGCTGCTGGTGCAATGCTGAATACGGAGAGCATATTGCTCTCCGTATTCCGAAAGATCTGGCGGACCTGATCCGCACTGTCGGATCAGGTCCGCCAGACTTTGTTAAATAGGGGCCATAGAGTTGATGCCAATCATATTAATAGTGTTCTGACAGACATACTGCAAAATGACTCATTTGTTCACATAAATGCTGCCAACCATTTTCCTAGCGGACACCCCTATACTGCCTTACCTATTGTACTACTAGTATACTTAAGTCCCTTATGAGCAAGGGTACCACTTGACTTTAACCTAATGTATATTTCTTGTACTGAAGTGGCATTCACTATTTGATGCTATTACTATTTATTCCTATCCTTATATACTACAACACTTATCTTCCTATTGGGCATCTCCATATTGCCTTGCCTAATATACTTCTAGTATACCTAAGTCCCTTGTGAGCAAGGGTTTCACTTGACTTTCAACCAATGCAGAACGAGTGTTGTGTATTAGTGTCCAGTAAATTTTTTAAGTGTCATTCTACATTGTAACATATAATAATAGCTGTTTTATACATATATCATAAACTAAGCGGTGCCTACCCGCTGACAACTTTATTGTCTTACTTTTACATTTAGAAACTTCCTTCTCTAAACTTTAGTGTTCAAACTGCTCAAGTATATGTCATTTACAAATATCTCAGTTAGAAGGGGGTTTCCTATTTGACACCCAGTTATATTGGCAAAGTAACTTCAGAGGGTTTCAACCTAAGAATTGTTTTGCTAAGATATTGACAGAGGGTGATTACCTTACAAACTTTTATCACTTGTCAGGCTACAAGACGCCATATAAATTCCACTGATATTTATGTGCTTCTTGCAATTCTAGCTTTATGTATATTCAATATTATTGCCTGCGGCCGAAGTAATAAGACATCTTGCTGTTTTTGACATTAGGTGCAAATTATATACTATGGTTCTCTTGATTGAGAGGTATAACCCACATCTCTGTTTAGAAGTCTCACTGGCTATGGTAGCAATTATGTAGTCAATTCAGGGGCTAACACACTCTATTAGACCATCTCCCCCTAAGGAAAGCCTAATACTTACACCCTAAAGCAGAAGCTCTCACTTTAAAGTACATATACCATTAGAATCCTCGCTCTCCCCTTTCTGATGGAAGAGATAGCAAACACTATAATATAGAGCAGCGGTTCCTAACCTTTTTTTTCTCCCGTACCCCTTGATTAGGCTTTTCATTTATGAGTACCCCCTCTCTTTATTACCCCCACCCATCCCTCAAAAAAGTTTTTTTAATTTAAACTATTTATTATCAGGGTATTGTCAGGTATAAATAAACTATCTATTATCCATTATTAATAAACTATTTATTATCAGGGTATTGTTAGGTATAAATAAACTATCTATTGTCCATTATTAATAAACTATTATCATGGTATTGTATTAATAAACTATTTATTATCAGGGTATTGTCAGGTATAAATAAACTATCTATTATCCATTATTAATAAACTATTTATTATCAGGGTATTGTTAGGTATAAATAAACTATCTATTGTCCATTATTAATAAACTATTTATTATCAGGGTATTGTATTAATAAACTATTTATTATCAGGATAAACCCAGATATTAAATAGTTTATTAATACCTGACAATACCCTGATAATAGTTGATTAATAACTGAGAATACCCTGATAATAAATAGTTTAAGGTAAGCTGTACTACCTGAATGGCATACGACTGTTTGTGTATCAACAGGATTAAAGCTCAGATCATGTTGTGTGGCTGGCACCCCTGGCAGCTGCCTGGTTGCCCCTAAACACGGCCCTGGGGGTGAGTAAAAGTGTAATGATCATAAAAATATTTAAATTTGTGAGATCAGATTGTTATTAACCACCCTGCCACTATGGACGTTTTTAGTTGGAAGTGAAGCAATCTGACTCAAGCAAGCACTAGCAGCAGTACTTTACTTACCGGCACTGACTATAACTTATTTGGGGATGCAGACCGCCTCGCCTGTGTGAGTCGCAACCTCCATAGCTCTACCACACGTGTCCACGCAGCTATGCTACTGCAGTGCCGCTTCTAACTGCGCACTCGCAGTCAAAATTGTGTGCACAGCACGGGGGTGGGTGGAGCAGGAGCCTAAGCCGTCTGGTGAAACAGGGTGATCATTAATATGTGGACAGGAGTCATCCACACCCGATCCACATATTTCAGGTGCAGAGGCTCCCATCTGCCTATATGCCAGGCCAGGACTTCACTTGTCACTTTTCGGCTGAGTGATCCTTCCTTCCACAATTCCACAATGGTTATTAGTTAATGACCCATTGAGAGTGCCCCCGACCCTCCTCCCGCATCTTCCGCCATTACCAACAATATTTTCGCATACCCCCAACCGGTCCACCAGGTTGGCAACCGCTGATATAGAGAATTATGTTTTCTGTACAGGACAAACACTATTTACAATAATACCCTACAAACATTTCCCTCTCCATACTGGCTCAGCCCCCCCCCCCCAACTCAGAGCGGCTCTTTTCCGCTGAGACTCAATAGGTTATCGATAAGACTAACATACCCCACCAGTGCTCACTATATCAAAGGGCCCATCTGAGGTCAGCTAATTAGTCACTCACGATAGCTACTTAAAACTATAAAATAGAGGTTTCATATGTCTATATTTTTTTTAATCAGTTTGCTTTTTGTTTATATACTTGGACTGTGTTCCATGAAAATGTTGTCATTTCTATTATAACACTTATTGTATGTTTTTCTTTTCTTGTGCAAAACCTCGATAAAAAATCATATTTAAAAAAAATAAAAAAATTCTCTTGAATAAAGTCACTGAGCTCTTCAGTACAACCCATTGTACAGACAATGTTTGTCTATAAAGAGTTCATTGCTATGTGCTAGATTCTATGCACCTGTTAGCAATGTGTGTGGCTGAAACTCCTGAACTCAATAATTAGTAGAGGTTTCCACATGCATTTGGCCATGTAGTGTATCTGCATTTTACTTTTACAACACTCCAGACAAGAGTCTAATGTGTACCCAAGGAGTTGTGTTGTTACTAACACTAAATAGTAATATGAAATAAATGTGATAACAAAAATCATAAAAGGAAAACCAAATGAAGTTCTGAATCAAGGATATGTCTGTGTCCTCTGGATGAGTTTTTCAGCTTGTTAGCATTCCTCAGTGAGATCCCATAAAAAAGGAAACAGAAAATTGCAACATAGTGTGAATCTGTAACGGCACTTTGAGGAAATAGTTGTTTTGTAACAAATGACTACTCACATTTGTTGGAGCTTTCGACTAAGCTCAAGGATATGCGCACTCCCACTTTATACTGATGGGAAAACAGTACACTAGGCAAATCTTGGATACAAATTTATTTTAAAATATATAAAAGCGTCACATAAGCCTTGATAACACCACAATGTAAGGGTACAAAAGCAGATATGCTGTAACAAATGCTTCAAATCGCCAAACTTGCAAAGAGGTAAATGGATCAGCAGGAGTGTTACCAGCTGAAACCAAAACCTCTTTAGTAGCAAGACAATAGCGCTAAGCCCCCAGGTGTCCTGGCTAGTGTAGAGACGCGATAAAACTCAATATAGAACAGTTCAGTTCCGACATACGTTTCGCTGGTATGCTTTGTCAAGGAATGTTAGTGCGCATGTCCAAGAGTCCTTTTAAACAATCCATTGATGAGTTTCTGCCAGGTTTGTGGTTACATCCTCCATTTTGGAAGTTGGCATTTAGGTAATTTGTCATTAAACAACTAGTATGTTTTTCAACTTCTTTCAGTTTTATACATTTTGTTGATATATGCATAGATGTTAAGATGGATAACCAGAATTGGGAAATTATGCATTATAATGTTATAGCATTATACATATATGCAAAACTTCAAAAAACATAATCACATTGTGCCTGCAATTAGTGTCTATACTGATGATATATGTAGGTATTTGTTTTTTTAACCCCTTATTGTGAAGGTATTAGTTATGTATTAGGATGTTGAGGTTACTGTTTCTAACTATGTGTTTAATTTTACATTTGGGGTTCCATATATTGAAAATAAGTTCGTGAAACATTCTAAAACTACCTAGCACTGACAATACAATATGTGTGGACAAAGTAAAAAAAAAGTAAAAAAAAAAGTGTGGTGTCTTATCATCGCTACATAGATTACCTTTTCTTTATATGGTCAGGAAGTGAGAACCAATTACTTGAATTCATGGAATATTTGAAAACCAATGAGTTCAAAGTAGCTCTAACTTGGAATTATAGTCAAACCAAGGTAGAATTTTTAGACCTTGAAATATACATTGAGAATGAAATGTTGAAGTCGAAAAACTTTTTTAAAAGCATAGACGTAAACAATTACATAAGCCTCGAAAGTTGTTATCAAAAACATTGGCTTAAAAATGTCCCTAAAGGTCAATTCGTTCGACTGAGACGTAATTGTAAAGAACAAGATATGTATAAGGTTCAATCTCAAATCCTAAAAAAACGTTTTTTAGAGAAAAATTATCCAGCTAATTTTCTAGATGAAAAAATAGAAGAAGTAACCAACATGGACAGGTCAGATTTATTAAAATATAGAGAACTTAGGAACATCATACAAAAACACTGGGGAATTCTCACAAGAAAAAAAAAAAATTTTTTACAGAATTTTGGAGTTTTTTTCATAAATTTGCAAGCATTGCAGAATTGACACTTTCTAAAACCCATTTCAGATGGTAGCAACCAATTTTTTACTTTGTTGTTGTCTACTTCTTTAATACATTGGGATAGTTGAAACTTAAGATTGGGAACCTTTCTAAAAATTATGTTAGGTCCATCGCCTAAAAATTCATTTAATGCTGCATCTCTTGTGAGAATTCCCCAGTGCTTTTGTATGATGTTCCTAAGTTCTCCACTCTGAGTGCTATGTTGGAAGATAAGTCTATTTGCTAGTTTATCATCAGTGAATTTCTTATTTTTGATTTTATATTTTAATAAATCTGACCTGTCCATGTTGGTTACTTCTTCTATTTTTTCATCTAGAAAATTAGCTGGATAATTTTTCTCTAAAAAACGTTTTTTTAGGATTTGAGATTGAACCTTATACATATCTTGTTCTTTACAATTACGTCTCAGTCGAACGAATTGACCTTTAGGGACATTTTTAAGCCAATGTTTTTGATGACAACTTTCGAGGCTTATGTAATTGTTTACGTCTATGCTTTTAAAAAAGTTTTTCGACTTCAACATTTCATTCTCAATGTATATTTCAAGGTCTAAAAATTCTACCTTGGTTTGACTATAATTCCAAGTTAGAGCTACTTTGAACTCATTGGTTTTCAAATATTCCATGAATTCAAGTAATTGGTTCTCACTTCTTGACCATATAAAGAAAAGGTCATCTATGTAGCGATGATAAGACACCACACTTTTTTTTTAACTTTTTTTTTACTTTGTCCACACTTATATTGTATTGTCAGTGCTAGGTAGTTTTAGAATGTTTCACGAACTTATTTTCAATATATGGAACCCCAAATGTAAAATTAAACACATAGTTAGAAACAGTAACCTCAACATCCTAATACATAACTAATACCTTCACAATAAGGGGTTAAAAAAACAAATACCTACATATATCATCAGTATAGACACTAATTGCAGGCACAATGTGATTATGTTTTTTGAAGTTTTGCATATATGTATAATGCTATAACATTATAATGCATAATTTCCCAATTCTGGTTATCCATCTTAACATCTATGCATATATCAACAAAATGTATAAAACTGAAAGAAGTTGAAAAACATACTAGTTGTTTAATGACAAATTACCTAAATGCCAACTTCCAAAATGGAGGATGTAACCACAAACCTGGCAGAAACTCATCAATGGATTGTTTAAAAGGACTCTTGGACATGCGCACTAACATTCCTTGACAAAGCTTACCAGCGAAACGTATGTCGGAACTGAACTGTTCTATATTGAGTTTTATCGCGTCTCTACACTAGCCAGGACACCTGGGGGCTTAGCGCTATTGTCTTGCTACTAAAGAGGTTTTGGTTTCAGCTGGTAACACTCCTGCTGATCCATTTACCTCTTTGCAAGTTTGGCGATTTGAAGCATTTGTTACAGCATATCTGCTTTTGTACCCTTACATTGTGGTGTTATCAAGGCTTATGTGACGCTTTTATATATTTTAAAATAAATTTGTATCCAAGATTTGCCTAGTGTACTGTTTTCCCATCAGTATAAAGTGGGAGTGCGCATATCCTTGAGCTTAGTCGAAAGCTCCAACAAATGTGAGTAGTCATTTGTTACAAAACAACTATTTCCTCAAAGTGCCGTTACAGATTCACACTATGTTGCAATTTTCTGTTTCCTTTTTTATGGGATCTCACTGAGGAATGCTAACAAGCTGAAAAACTCATCCAGAGGACACAGACATATCCTTGATTCAGAACTTCATTTGGTTTTCCTTTTATGATTTTTGTTATCACATGTATTTCACATTTTCTTCTTTGTGATATTCGGTATATTTATTGCAACTAAATAGTAATATATTTACCTAACTGTCCCAGCTCAGCTAAACTATTGTGTATGAATTAAGATGACAACTGCCTCTTACATTGTCTTGCAAGGGCTCAAAAGCAGCATCCACTGCTTTGTACACTGAGAATAGAAAACGCTCATCGCTGTGAGGTGAATCAGTTCCATATAAAAAATGCTAATCTCTTGTGATATGGCACTAGCCAAAATAAAGAAATGTGCTTCCAGAGTTCAGACTGGACCACTTTTTTGCAGACATAATTATTTTTGGGGTAAACTTTAAGATAATATATAAAAAAGAGACAATATTGACTTCCGGTGGGCGAAGCAACTGGATGGCAGCATGGAGTGAGAGCTAGGCGAACGCAACTCCTCCAAAAGTGCTGAAAAGTGCCTTCCAGCTATCCAACGTTGGACCACGGATCCTTGTGACCCTAAATGGCTTCGGATGCGTGTAGGGCAAGTTTCATCGCCCTTACCCCTGCAAAGTTAAAACCACAGTAAGGCGCAACGCTCCATCAGGTGCAATCTTGGAAATATCCTAAACGGACCTGCATACGCAATCAGCTAAGCATCGTACCGGCAACAGACAGAACTCCCAAAGCAGCCACAGGAAAACTCTGCGAGTACACACACTGAAGGGAGAGACCGGCACACAGGGCCAAATTATAGAGAAGGGCCTAGACCACCACGCACTTAGAAGCATTACAACCTTAATCCTAATAACAGTAATCCTATCTTGGCCCATTGGGAACCGAAAACATTACCACCCAGATTCCTACTTAACTAACAATCCCACACTTGAGAGTTTAACATCCAAGGCCTCTAGATGCCATAAAAAAAATGGCTATTGACAGTCACATAGTTTAAGGAGACATAGACGTCTACATCCTAATATAGGCCCAACAAATCAATATAGGGCACTATCCTACATCTAGGGGGCATTGTTTTCTCCTGCTGACAACACCTGCAGATCTGTGGGGTCACACTGGACCGAAAGGGCCACATCTATATTCACAGCTGTAATCAGTACAACTGCATCATCATACCTTCTTTGTACAGCATAGATTTGAGAACATTCTAGACAAGACACACACCCCTGCCAACTCTTCATACCGCACATGCAGAGAGAACTGACTTTCAGAGCATTGTGAAAATCAAAAATACACACTTCTCAGAACACAACAGAGTCAAAAGCCCTCTCCTTATGAAAGTCGATAAATATTTCAAAACCATTACACCTCAAGCCATACCCATCGTCATGTCTGGAAAACAAAAATCCAGAAGGCAAAGACAAACTGCGGAAATCCATGCAGACCCTCCTACTCCGCCAGATAGAGATCCTGGATAAGAACCACCACAAGTGCTTCTACAGGAATTGAAAGCATTCTTTCTGCCAAAAATGGAGACGTTGCAGGCGGGTATGGATACCCTCACGTCAGAGATACGGCAATTCTCAACAAGAATTCAGCAAGCAGAGCAAAAGATCTTCAACGTGGAGGACTCCCAGAACTCTTTTTCTATCACCATATAGAGGCGGGAACGCCAGAACACAGCCTTACAAGACAAGCTCAATGACCTTGAAAACCGCTCCCGCCGCAATAACCTAAGGGTGGTGGAAGTCCCTGAGTCAATTAAAAATAAAGACTTACTTGAATTTATGGCCCTAACCCTGCCAAAAGCTCTTATAGATGGACAAGGACACCTTATCCCTATATCTAGAAAGAGCACATCGGATAGGCCAGGAATCACTTCCGACAAGAACTAACCAACGACCAAGGCAGGTCATATTCAAACTATTAAGATACCAAGAGAAGCTGGCAGTACTGAAAGCCTACAGGGCCCAAACTGAACTTACCTATGAAGGACATAAATTACTATTTTTTCAAGACTTCTCAGCTGAAGTTGCCAGCAAAAGGAAAGACTTTGCACCTCTATGTTCCAAGCTCCACAAGATGGGCAAACAAGCTTCACTATTATACCCTGCCAAGCTAAGGCTGGTGACCCCTAGGGGTCCTAGACTCTTTTTTACCCAGCAACATCTGCAAAAATATCTTGATTCTGAGACGTTAAATGGAGAAGATGGAAAGCCATCTCTCCCTTGGGTGCTTCATGGGACTGATAATGGAACAATCACTGTGCCTATGTTTTAATAGGCTGTTTGAAACTACTGGGGAGGTATGCTCCTCACTACACAACCTTCTCATTTCTCTATTGCTGTTCTTACTGTTTATAGTATTGTAATTAATATTATTTTTTGTGCCACTAGGGGCCTACTTACTTCCGCTGAAGAACAGTTATAACCTAACTGATATGTCATTTCTTCATTATGTCTCTAAGATTTCTAGATCTAGCCCTGGATTTGCTCACCCACAGAACATGTATGCTCTTTCCTCTCTTTTGCTGGCCCACAGAGGGACTGGCGGGGGCCCGCTCGGCCAGACACCAGACCAAAAACTACCTGAACCGACATCTTCTCATACACCAATTGGTGAGTTGGAGAACACAAACACATCTCCACATTACATAACAAGGCACTGTACACTCCTCATTCACCACACCCTCTCACAAACAACCACAAAACCCTCCTCAACAATAAACGACCGCGCCACTAGTTATATTACATTTTACACTCTGATGAATCGGTAACACTCCACCTTCATTAGCAACTATATTGACATATCCACTTAAGATACTGTCCTGGAATGTGGGAGGGATTACTTCCCCTGCGAAACGAAGTATAGTCTTACAGCATCTTGTGCAGCTATACATGCTATACACAGACATTGCCCTAATACAGGAAACACACCTAACAGCTCCTGAACATGAATAGTTAAAATCCAGATGGGTGGGTCAGGTTTTATACACACCGTCAGAGGGGCGCAAACGGGGAGTAGCCATTCTAATAAAAAAAAAGGCTTACCGCTACAAATAGCAGCTATCATGATCAACCCAAATGGCAGATACATCATAGCAGACCTACAGATAGCTGGACAATCCTACATCCTATGTAATGTATATGGACCTAACTGCCCACTACCCCTCTTCTGGCAAACATCCATACCACCTAACTACCCCATACAGACAAACCCCTCCTGTTAGGGGTGACTTCAATTTAATTCAAACGCTACCAATAGACCGCACAACTGATACACATTCCAAACACCAAATTAAAATTACTATCAGAAGGCGCAAGAAAGAAATCTACACTATCTCTTCCTTTAAAACTGCACTAGGACTTACTGACCTATGGAGACAAAAGCACCCAACACAAAGAGATTTTACGTGCGTATCCAAAGCACATGGTTCTCTCTCACGTAATGACTACTTCCTGTGCTCTCCTCAGTTGCATAGGCAGATCCCACAAACCGGAATCTCAGATATTACAATCTCAGATCACGCTCACATATGGCTGAAACTATGCCACACACACCTCATAAACCCCCACAAAGAGCTTAGAGATCTCCCACATACTTGTACTATAATATAGAATTTCAGCAGCACCTCAAGACACAATGGCTAGATTACCATACTTTTAATGCCCAACATCTAAACACTCCAGGATTTTTTTGGGGAGCATATAAAGTGGCCATGAGAGGACAAATAACCAACTTCACTGCACACTATAACTCAAAACGTAAACACATAGAGAAAACCACAAACTCGGTTGTCTCAGCAGCATACAATGTCTATCTGTCCCGCCCCTCCCTCCACAATATAAATCAATATTATGAGCTAAAGACACTAAGAGACAATGCAGTGAGACAGAAAGACTTAGCATTCCAACAACACAGAAAGGGTCATTTCTACCGGTATGGAAACCAAACTGGAAAGCTTCTCGCTAACACCGTAAAACTCACCTCACCTAAGTCACTCATATTGGCTATTACTACCAGTAATGGCACACGCACAGACAAGATGATCATGAAAGAATTTGTACATTTCTACACAACATTATACTCTAAGCAGACAATACACTCTCCTGATAGAGAAAAATTCTGGACATAGATAAAACCCCCTACCCTAACATCTGACCAGTTAGAAACTCTGAATGCCCCCATACTCCCAAGCGAGATACAGAAGGCTATTAAATTGTCTAAGTTAGGCAAGGCCCCAGGATTCTGACAAAATCCCAATTGAATATTATAAAATCTTACAAAAGGTACTTAGTTAACTCTTAGCTCAAACATTTACTGCTTATCTAAGAGGTACAGCTCTACCCCCGGATGATTTCGCAGATTCACATATGTGCCTGCTTTTAAAACCTGACAAAGACCCGTCTCAAACTTCATCCTATAGGCCCATATCATTATTGAATAACGATTATAAACTCTTCACATCTGTATTGGTAGATAGATTGCTGGGGTACTGGGAACGGCCATACAGACAGACCAGACAGGTTTCATGAGACAACGCTCATCAGTCACTAACATACGCAGAACACTTGACTTTGATAGAGTCGAGTGGGACCACCTATTGTTCTCTTTAGACAAATTTGGAATCAAGGGCGACTTTCAGAATCTCATCCGCAGTCTATACTCTAAGCCATGAACCTTAGTTTTAGTGAACGGAGAGGTCTCTCAACCATTTACATTAGGAAGAGGAACTAGACAGGGCTGCCCCCTCTCACCCCTTCTATTCCACTTGGCCATTGAACCTTTGGCCATATATATCAGAAACGTAATGGAAGGTATTACTATAGGTCACCACTCAATGCATTTATCCCTCTATGCTGATGACTTATTTCTATACATCCAAAATCCAAGCCAAATGATCCCCACACTTCTTAACATTTTTCAACAATTCGGAGCAATCTCAGGATACAAAGTAAACCTGGCCAAAATGGAACTGATTTTCCTAAAAAAAGACAATTAACTCCCCTCTGCTACACAATACTTTTAAAATTAAGGATGGACCATTCCAATATCTCAGTATCCATTTACACACCAACCCCAACCTCATCTATAAGCTTAATATCACCCCAAGTTCACACAAATTAAATCCTTACTAAATAACTGGGCTACATTGCCCTTACCACTCTCAGGCAGAATTAACTTAATAAAAATGATAGCCATGCCCAAACTCTTGTATCCATTACAACTATTACCTCTGTTATTGACAAAAGTGGACGTGTCTACCATTTTTGAAACCTTTTCCAGATTTGTTTGGAACTCCAAAAAACACTGTATCAGCTGGCACTAGCTAGCACTCCCACCAGACAGAGGAGGATTAAAACTCCCATATATAAAATGGTACAATTAGTCTACATTGGCTAATTTGACTTTATAGTGGCTGGTGGGCACCTCAGTCTTCAATGATAGACAAATAGAAGAAACTTTAGTACATCCACTCCACTTAGCTTTCCTACCGCATGCCCCATTACACTCCCTTCCATCTAGAGTTATGGAAAAAAATACTGTTTAGGGACCCCCTTAGGGCCTGGGCTAAATTGTGTCGATGGTGGGGAACATCTCATACCATAACCAAACGATTAGCACTACAGGGTAACCCCACTTTCCTTCCAGGAATGACCACCCAAATGTTTGTAACATGGAAAAATTATGGGATATCCTCACTAACCCAACTATTCGAACCAGGCACAAATAATCTTCTGTCACCCACTAAACTACAAGATAAACATAGGGGTGGGTGTGGGGAGCGCTCTAAAAGAGCTGTGAGTATAAACTGTGATTAAAGTGTGTATAAACTGTGATAGAATGTGTATGGATTTACCAAAATTTCACAAATATAATTTCCTTGAATCGTGTTGGAAGTGTATCGACTCAGATGCAATAAACAATGTGTCGGTTTGTTGAAAAAAGTTTCCCTGCGTGGTTCTGGTGTTAAATAGTGTCTCTCCAAAAAATATGTGAACAAATAAACAAACAAAAAGCTGACTCTCAAAATTCCTCAAGGACAATTTTATAAAAACTCTTCTATTTCTTCAAGATGTGTATTAGTGTATCCACCGTGTATTATCACTGTACCTCTAAATGAATTAATACACAAATAATACTTCTAAATGAATAAACAAACAAATCGTGATAAATTTAAAAAGACATTTACTAAGATAAAAAACAATATAATATAAAAAACAATATAAAATTGTTTCAGTAGTATTATATGGTTGTACCATACAGTGAATCTGTTTAGAGCATATGGGGGTACATCCTTATCGTATAAAATTGCTGAAAGTTCGGATTTGTAATCCTTGTGATTTTCTTAAGTTGTGGCCACAACTAATTCTGAAACAGTTAAAATCCAAATGTAGTACTGTGCTGATGTAGGTTTACAGTTTATTCTCCCCCTAACCGGACCTCTGATATTCCTTACCTCCGTGTTTGTTTTCTTTGTATTACCTTGGGTTCTGGGAAGAGTGCTGATAGGTCCTCCGTGTACAACGTCAACGTCACACGCACATCAGGGTAGGAAGTAGCTGCGGAGGAAATTCAAACAGCGGCAAAGCCGCTTGGAGAACTCGACCTATTTACAAAAGCACTCTTCCCAGAACCCAAGGTAATACAAAGAAAACAAACACGGAGGTAAGGAATATCAGAGGTCCGGTTAGGGGGAGAATAAACTGTAAACCTACATCAGCACAGTACTACATTTGGATTTTAACTGTTTCAGAATTAGTTGTGGCCACAACTTAAGAAAATCACAAGGATTACAAATCCGAACTTTCAGCAATTTTATACGATAAGGATGTACCCCCATATGCTCTAAACAGATTCACTGTATGGTACAACCATATAATACTACTGAAACGATTTTATATTGTTTTTATATTATATTGTTTTTTATCTTAGTAAATGTCTTTTTAAATTTATCACGATTTGTTTGTTTATTCATTTAGAAGTATTATTTGTGTATTAATTCATTTAGAGGTACAGTGATAATACACGGTGGATACACTAATACACATCTTGAAGAAATAGAAGAGTTTTTATAAAATTGTCCTTGAGGAATTTTGAGAGTCAGCTTTTTGTTTGTTTATTTGTTCACATATTTTTTGGAGAGACACTATTTAACACCAGAACCACGCAGGGAAACTTTTTTCAACAAACCGACACATTGTTTATTGCATCTGAGTCGATACACTTCCAACACGATTCAAGGAAATTATATTTGTGAAATTTTGGTAAATCCATACACATTCTATCACAGTTTATACACACTTTAATCACAGTTTATACTCACAGCTCTTTCAGAGCGCTCCCCACACCCACCCCTATTTGCACATTTCTACACATCTGATATTGGGAGCATATCAGATTTGGGGAAGCTAGTTGAGTCCTATCTACATATCACTCCACACTTTCTTTTTCTTACAAGATAAACATAACCTCCCGAGAAATAAATAGCACTTTTGCATACCTACAAAGCACTCACTACGCTCGCAAACTCTTAACTGACGGACTGGACTGCACAACCCATACTCCCGTAGATCACATATGCTCCTTGGCAAAACAGGGAAACCACTCCATATCTCACATTTATAACCTAATTGTGATGCACAAAGCCGCCTCAAATTCCCTGGAGATGTGTGACAGATGGAAAACAAATGCCAACATAGACATCACTGGAAAAAAACATAACCACCAGTTTTGAGAAACTAACCCAATCTACTCTAGCAATGGATCTAAGGGAAATGCACCTTACATTTATGGACCTCAGCTACATTACACCTAGACTTCGCTCCAAATGGGTACCGGGAGCCTCCAATACGTACCTAAAATGCTTGCTAGACAATCCAGATGTTCCACATCTCTTTTGGAAATGCCCCAAGATAACTCAATATTGCTACAAACTACAACACTGGTTGACAAGGGTATGTGGAGAATCCATATGCTTAACTATGCTTGACACTTTCATCTTAAAAGGACACACACACCAATCTATGCTTGACAAATTTCACAACCTCCTCCATACTACTAGCCAGGAATCAAATTCTTAGGAAATGGACACCCCATAAACCACCTCAACTGACACAATTCATTAGACTGTTACACACCCAACTTCTTATAGAACAAGCCGACGTTAAAGGGGACTTACAATGCAGGATAAAAGTTTTCTTAAATAAATGGGAGCCGTATTTGCTATATCTCCTCCCAACGGTGAGAACACAGATTTTATCCCCATTTGTGAAAAGCACACACTTCTTGACAGAACAACTTAAGGGTAAATGTCAGGGCACCCATATATTGATTACACAATCAATGTAATGATGTCTAATCAATATATGGATGCCCTGACATTTTAGAATGAATAGATTGGCGTTACACAATGGGAATACTAACAAGACTTTAATATATACATATATTTATATAAATAGAAGAGACAAGAAATCTTGTGAATATTCATTAAATCAAGATTGGGTTTGGATCCACAAACTTATAAATCAGGGGTATTTTACAATATAACAATGAAAGAGGACACAATTGTGGTTACATGATATTTACATCAAGGTATTTAGAATTATCATCTAACATTTTAATGATTTGTATTAAACAATGTTTTTTTTTCTTTTTATCCTTAGTATGAAATACTGTTAGGTATATGTATGTTTGCCTGTTATAACGACATAAGTATTAATTAGATTAATTATGCACCCACACACCTGAGGAGGTGTGTTCTTTTTAGAGGATTAGGGATTGGTCACGTATTTAAAGGGATACTGAACCCAAATTTTTTCATTTGTGATTCAGATAGAGCATGCAATTTTAAGCAACTTTCTTATTTACTCCTATTATCAAATTTTCTTTGTTCTCTTGATATCTTTATTTGAAAAAGAAGGCATCTAGGCTTTTTTTGTTCAGAACTCTGGACAGCACTTTTTATAGGTGGATGAATGTATCCACCATTTAGCAAGAACAATCCAGGTTGTTAACCAAAAATGGGCAGGCATCTAAACTTACATTCTTGCATTTCAACTAAAGATACCAAGAGAATGAAGAAAATTTGATAATAGGATCAAATTATAAAGTTGCTTAAACTTTCATGCTCTATCTGAATCATGAAAGAAAAAAATTGGGTTCAGTGTCCCTTTAAGTCAGAACTCTCATTTAGTTAACAGAGGCCTGATGAAACAGAGAGAGATCTGAGAAACGCGTTGCTTACTGTGTTTTTAAATATCAGAGTCATATATTTTGATCTCTGTTTTTATGTTTTGTATTAAATTGTGCACTGCAATTTACTTGAGAGTCTGAGCTTATTTCACCCATTGAGGACACCTGGGATACTGGTACTCACGCTGGGCCAGTGAGCTGGGACACTGCAAGTTCCCAGTCTGCTTTACTTAGCACAATTGGGTGCTGCTCCATTTGTGAGTATTCATTTGTATCTGCTCTTTCCATCTTGTCTCTACTATATCACACTAGGAGGCGCCCTTGTCTTGTGATTGTTTTTCACAGAAAAAGCTTGTATCCAGACTGAATTTCCTGGCAAGGAGCTGACTCCCACGGGGTGTGATCCAACTTGTGATACTTCATTAGCCTGAATTGGAAACCTGATCATTACCACCAAAGGATTGACCTTCTTTTGGATCTATCTATGGACTGACATTCTTAACAGCTAAGATTTATTAGGACTATTGTCCATTGATCTATCTTATAATTAGACACAATTGAGGCTAATTTTATTGCCATTTATTTTAGGTATATATGTGTTTTTAAATTAGTTTTATCTCTGTATACTCCCGTGCTCTTTATTTGCGCCCCCTAGAGTTGACACAAAGATTGTGTAGCAACAGAATAGGTGTTTTCTAAATATGGAAATGGACTGCACTCTGAAACTGGATACACATCCGAAGCTACTTGGAAAATTTACAGCTCTCACAGATAGCTACATTTGCTCTCAGTGACACAGCCAGTTAACCACAGAAAAGCCTTGGCGCAAAGCCTATAGGAAAAATTACAAAATGATGTGTAAACATAATGCACAGAAAGTATGACTCACTTGAAGGCACACAGCTAGATTTATCTCTTGGAGGCATTGGGCTAAAGCACAATCTCGCAATCTCAGCAAGTACAATACTTTTTAACCTATTTAAGTAGAGGGTAGGTCGGCTGTTGTTAATGTGTTAAAAGCAAATTGCAAGAGTTAGTTACAGTATTTAGCCAAATGATAATAGGCCCAGGACCGTGTCATGGTGACAGCGACAGACTAGCCTACAGGGACACCGGGAGATTTCCCGGTGGGCTGCAGCAACGGATGGCTGCTGTCCACAAGTCAAAGGGTGTTCCCTTGGCACCGGGAATTGTATTGATATGAGAGGGATAATAAAATAATTTCTATATCTACCTGTAACTGTATTTAGTAGGCAATATAATTATTATTCTTAGATCTTAATAGAACCAAAGAGAGTTGGGATTTTCAAGATAAATTGTTATTTAATATTCATATTGCTTTGTAACTAGGAAATAGAAGTATGAAATTCTGAGATTATGTATTTACCTTTATGAATCAATTTGAATGTGTTTTTTTTAATCAAGAGCAAATATTTACACAACAATCATACTCTGTACAATAGTTTCCGTGTAGCTCTGTATAAAAATGTAAATATACTAAAAGCTAGATTAAAGGACCAGTAAATACAGTAGATTTGCATAATCAACACATGCATGATAACAAGACAATGCAATAGCACATGGGGCGGATTTAATAAGAAACGGATGCTGCTTAATCCACCCGTAGTTTCTGGCTTGCCGTAAACTGTAGTTAAGAAGCAGCGGTCATAAGACCACTGCTCCTTAACTTGTCCACCACCTTTTAGGTGGCGGACTGCCATCATCCTAATACGATCGGGATGAGTGACACCCCCTGCTAGAGGCCGATTGGCCGCGAATGTGCAAGGTGACAGCATTGCATAAGCATTTCACTAGAAATGCTTGTGCAATGTTAAATGCCAACAGCGTATGATGTCAGCATTAACAGATGCCAGGCGGACATGATTCGCTACAGCAAATCATGCCTGCTCGGTCTTTAATAAATTGACCCCTTAGTCTGAACTTCAAATGAAGAAGTCGATTTTTTTGTGACAAATTTCAAAGTTATGGCTATTTCCACTCCCCCTGAATCATGTGACAGACATCAGCCAACCACAAATGCATATAAGTATATTCTGTGAACTTGTGCACATGCTCAATAGGAGCTGGTGACTCAAAAAGTGTAAATATAAACTGTGCACATTTTGTTAATGGAAGTAAATTGGAAAGTTGTTTAAAATTGCATGTTCTATATTAATCATTAAAGTTTAATTTTGACTTCATCAAAATGTATATATGAAGTAAATTCTTATATATAAATCATAATTGTATGAAATATTTATGAACCAAAAGTAAAGTTTCAGAGCCTGGCTAACCAGGATCATATTGTGATTTGTAGCTATCTACTAACAATATATGTGCTTATCTTATTTGGACTAAGTGCTTTTAATTTACTTTAGTTAGTTAATAAAATATACACAACACACACAAACAAAAGTCTCAGCACCAAAAAAGTTAATGAACATACACCAAAAGGTTAATTGGATAACCTGGGTTTTAGGATAGTCTCGGACATCTAAAACTGGCAAACAAGCCCAATTGCAGATCCTGTGTCTATTTTCAATATTTTTCTTACACAAGCAGGCACTACGTTGTAAATATGTTCACTATCACCATACTGTGTATGCACACTGTGTGTACCTTGTGAGTCTTACCCACCAACAGCAGAGGAAATACTGGATTACCCTCATGGGTTTGTGTTGGTCCACAGGAGCCTTGTCTCTTGCAGTTTACCTGTCCTCATGTGAGTCGTTTGCGGTAACTGTTACTTCCGACTTTGCTTCCTCCTCAACCACGGTAATGACGTTACCAGTACTTCTGTTTCCTCGTGACGTCTGTGCTGTCAAACTGTGAGATATCCTTATGATTTCCCAGGGTCTGATACAGAACTTTTCTTGAAACCTGTGGTCACTCTTTCTCCCCCAACTCCAATTGTAGGTATATGAAACACACAAAAATAAGAGGAACAACAGGCAGATCCAACGATAAAAATTGCTATGACTATGGCTATCGCCGAAATGCGTAAGCTAGAGATGCTGTTCTATCTGTGTTTGATGATGTTGATGTAAATGAACATTTTAATGGAAGCTGCAGAAGCAAAATAAAAGCTACTTTTTATCGTTGGATCTGCCTGGTGCTCCTCTTATTTTTGTGTGTTTCGTATACCTACAATTGGAGTTAATAAAATATGGCATTCGTTTGCTCTTTGAAAAACAATCAAGGAACCTGATTCCTTTGTTTATTATTGGTTCATTCAGACACGTTGACTTGGATTAATTACATTAACACAACCTTAAAAACCCCTGTTGTCTTCTATTTATCAATTTTTTAACCTTTTCAAATTATTATTATTATTATTATTATAGTCACAAAGTTACTTTTTATTACACCACTAACCAATGACATACAGTATTGTCAATGAAAATCTAGGGTGAGGGATTACTGTAACAGGAAATGTATGACCCATTGCTCCAATAAAGGATGGTGGACTTACTAATTTCATGATCAATTGGGAACACTAATAAAGTAAATGTGAATTGAAGAATGTAACGCCAATAAGCTCAATATGCATACTGTATGTCCTCATTTGAGAAAGACTTGTCAAAAACATAATTTATGCTTACCTGATAAATTCTTTTCTTCTGTAGTGTGATCAGTCCACGGGTCATCATTACTTGTGGGATATTAACTGCTCCCCTACAGGAAGTGCAAGAGGATTCACCCAGCAGAGTTGCTATATAGCTCCTCCCCTCTACGTCACCTCCAGTCATTCGACCAAGGACCAACGAGAAAGGAGAAGCCAAGGGTGTAGTGGTGACTGGAGTATAATTTAAAAAATATTTACCTGCCTTAAAAAACAGGGCGGGCCGTGGACTGATCACACTACAGAAGAAAGGAATTTATCAGGTAAGCATAAATTATGTTTTCTTCTGTTAAGTGTGATCAGTCCACGGGTCATCATTACTTGTGGGATACCAATACCAAAGCAAAAGTACACGGATGACGGGAGGGATAGGCAGGCTCTTTATACAGAAGGAACCACTGCCTGAAGAACCTTTCTCCCAAAAATAGCCTCCGAGGAAGCAAAAGTGTCAAATTTGTAAAATTTGGAAAAAGTATGAAGCGAAGACCAAGTTGCAGCCTTGCAAATCTGTTCAACAGAGGCCTCATTCTTAAAGGCCCAAGTGGAAGCCACAGCTCTAGTGGAATGAGCTGTAATTCTTTCAGGAGGCTGCTGTCCAGCAGTCTCATAAGCTAAACGAATTATGCTACGAAGCCAAAAAGAGAGAGAGGTAGCAGAAGCTTTTTGACCTCTCCTCTGACCAGAGTAAACGACAAACAGGGAAGACGTTTGTCGAAAATCTTTAGTTGCCTGTAAATAAAATTTAAGGGCACGAACTACATCCAGATTGTGCAAAAGACGTTCCTTCCTCGAAGAAGGATTTGGGCACAAGGATGGAACAACAATCTCCTGATTGATATTCCTGTTAGTGACTACCTTAGGTAAGAACCCAGGCTTAGTACGCAGAACTACCTTATCCGAGTGAAAAATCAAATAAGGAGAATCACAATGTAAGGCTGATAACTCAGAGACTCTTTGAGCCGAGGAAATAGCCATTAAAAATAGAACTTTCCAAGATAACAACTTTATATCAATGGAATGAAGGGGTTCAAACGGAACACCCTGTAAAACGTTAAGAACAAGGTTTAAACTCCATGGTGGAGCCACAGCTTTAAACACAGGTTTAATCCTGGCCAAAGCCTGACAAAAAGCCTGAACGTCTGGAACTTCTGACAGACGCTTGTGTAACAGAATGGACAGAGCTGAGATCTGTCCCTTTAAGGAACTAGCGGATAACCCCTTTTCTAAACCTTCTTGTAGAAAAGACAATATCCTAGGAATCCTAACCTTACTCCAAGAGTAACCTTTGGATTCGCACCAATATAGGTATTTACGCCATATTTTATGGTAAATCTTTCTGGTAACAGGCTTCCTAGCCTGTATTAAGGTATCAATAACTGACTCAGAAAAACCACGCTTTGATAAGATCAAGCGTTCAATTTCCAAGCAGTCAGCTTCAGAGAAGTTAGATTTTGATGTTTGAAAGGACCCTGAATCAGAAGGTCCTGTTTCAGAGGTAACGACCAAGGTGGACAGAATGACATGTCCACCAGATCTGTATACCAAGTCCTGCGTGGCCATGCAGGCGCTATTAGAATCACTGATGCTTTCTCCTGTTTGATTCTGGCAATCAATCGAGGAAGCATCGGGAAAGGTGGAAACACATGAGCCATCCTGAAGGTCCATGGTGCTGTCAAGGCATCTATCAGGACCGCTCCCGGATCCCTGGATCTGGACCCG
This sequence comes from Bombina bombina, assembly GCF_027579735.1. Taxonomy (NCBI): domain Eukaryota; kingdom Metazoa; phylum Chordata; class Amphibia; order Anura; family Bombinatoridae; genus Bombina; species Bombina bombina. The sequence goes on from NC_069509.1 coordinate 56,551,277, forward strand.
TAGCGCGGAAGCTTGGCGTTCTGTCGAGACGCCATGAGATCTATCTCTGGTTTGCCCCAACGTCGAAGTATTTGGGCAAAGACCTCTGGATGAAGTTCCCACTCCCCCGGATGAAAAGTCTGACGACTTAAGAAATCCGCCTCCCAGTTCTCCCCTCCCGGGATGTGGATTGCAGACAGGTGGCAAGAGTGAGACTCTTATCTTATCTTATCTTATCTCTTATTATCTTCGATACTTCCATCATTGCTAGGGAGCTTCTTGTCCCTCCCTGATGGTTGATATAAGCTACAGTCGTGATGTTGTCCGACTGGAACCTGATGAACCCCCGAGTTGCTAACTGGGGCCAAGCCAGAAGAGCATTGAGGACTGCTCTCAATTCCAGAATGTTTATTGGAAGAAGACTCTCCTCCTGATTCCATAGTCCCTGAGCCTTCAGAGAATTCCAGACAGCGCCCCAACCTAGTAGGCTGGCGTCTGTTGTTACAATTGACCAGTCTGGCCTGCTGAATGGCATTCCCCTGGACAGATGTGGCCGATAAAGCCACCATAGAAGAGAATTTCTGGTCTCTTGAATGGAATGAAGGACACGGCATGCATTTTGAAGTTTTGTTAACCTGTCCTCTGTCAGGTAAATCTTCATTTCTACAGAATCTATCAGAGTCCCCAGGAAGGGAACTCTTGTGAGTGGAAAGAGAGAACTTTTCTCTTCGTTCACTTTCCATCCATGCGACCTTAGAAATGCCAGTACTATCTCTGTATGAGATTTGGCAGTTTGAAAGCTTGAAGCTTCTATCAGTATGTCGTCTAAGTACGGAGCTACTGAAATTCCTCGCGGTCTTAGTACCACCAGAAGAGTGCCCAGAACCTTTGTGAAGATTCTTGGAGCCGTAGCCAGTCCGAATGGAAGAGCTACAAACTGGTAATGCCTGTCTAAAAAGGCAAACCTTAGATACCGGTAATGACTTCTGTGAATCGGTATGTGAAGGTAAGCATCCTTTAAATCCACTGTGGTCAAGTACTGACCCTCTTGGATCATGGGCAAAATTGTTCGAATAGTTTCCATCTTGAACGATGGAACTCTTAGGAATTTGTTTAGGATCTTTAAATCCAAGATTGGCCTGAAGGTTCCCTCTTTTTTGGGAACTACAAACAGATTTGAGTAAAACCCTTGTCCTTGTTCCAACCGCGGAACTGGATGGATCACTCCCATTAATAAAAGATCTTGTACGCAGCGTAGAAACGCTTCCTTCTTTGTTAGGTTTGTTGACAACCTTGACAGATGAAATCTCCCTCTTGGGGGAGAGGATTTGAAGTCCAGAAGGTATCCCTGAGATATGATCTCTAACGCCCAGGGATCCTGAACATCTCTTGCCCAAGCCTGGGCGAAGAGGGAAAGTCTGCCCCCCACTAGATCCGGTCCCGGATAGGGGGCCCTCAATTCATGCTGTCTTAGGGGCAGCAGCAGGTTTTCTGGCCTGTTTGCCCCTGTTCCAGGACTGGTTAGGTTTCCAGCCTTGTCTGTAGCGAGCAACAGCTCCTTCCTGTTTTGGTGCAGAGGAAGTTGATGCTGCTCCTGCTTTGAAATTACGAAAGGAACGAAAATTGGACTGTCTAGCCTTGGCTTTGGCCTTGTCCTGAGGCAGGGCATGACCTTTACCTCCTGTAATGTCATCAATAATCTCTTTCAAGCCGGGCCCGAATAAGGTCTGCCCTTTGAAAGGAATATTAAGCAATTTAGATTTAGACGTAACATCAGCTGACCAGGATTTTAGCCACAGAGCTCTGCGTGCCTGAATGGCGAATCCTGAATTTTTAGCCGCAAGTTTAGTTAAATGTACTACGGCATCTGAAATAAATGAATTAGCTAACTTAAGGAATTTAAGTTTGTGTGTGATGTCATCTAGTGTGGATGATTGAAGTGTCTCTTCCAGAGACTCAAACCAAAATGCTGCTGCAGCCGTGACAGGCGCAATACATGCAAGAGGTTGCAATATAAACCCTTGTTGAACAAACATTTTCTTAAGGTAACCCTCTAATTTTTTATCCATTGGATCTGAAAAAGCACAGTTATCCTCCACTGGGATAGTGGTACGCTTAGCTAAAGTAGAAACTGCTCCCTCCACCTTAGGGACCATTTGCCATAAGTCCCGTGTGGCGGCGTCTATTGGAAACATTTTTCTGAATATAGGAGGGGGTGAGAAAGGCACACCGGGTCTATCCCACTCCTTAGTAACAATGTCAGTAAGTCTCTTAGGTATAGGAAAAACGTCAGTACTCGTCGGTACCGCAAAATATTTATCCAACCTACACATTTTTTCTGGGATTGCAACTGTGTTACAATCATTCAGAGCCGCTAATACCTCCCCTAGTAACACACGGAGGTTCTCAAGCTTAAATTTAAAATTTGAAATGTCTGAGTCCAGTTTATTTGGATCAGAACCGTCACCCACAGAATGAAGCTCTCCGTCTTCATGTTCTGCAAACTGTGACGCAGTATCAGACATGGCCCTTGCATTATCAGCGCACTCTGTTCTCATCCCAGAGTGATCACGTTTACCTCTTAGTTCTGGTAGTTTAGCCAAAACTTCAGTCATAACAGTAGCCATATCTTGTAATGTGATTTGTAATGGCCGCCCAGATGCACTCGGCGCTACAATATCACGCACCTCCTGACGGGAGATGCAGGTACTGACACGTGAGGCGAGTTAGTCGGCATAACTCTCCCCTCGTTGTTTGGTGAAATATGTTCAATTTGTACAGATTGACTATTTTTTAAAGTAGCATCAATACATTTAGTACATAAATTTCTATTGGGCTCCACTTTGGCATTAACACATATAGCACAGAGATATTCCTCTGAATCAGACATGTTTAACACACTAGCAAATAAACAGCAACTTGGAAATACTTTTCAAAGTAATTTACAAATAATATGAAAACGAACTGTGCCTTTAAGAAGCACAGAAAAATATTATAACAGATAAAATAATTAAGTTATAGCATCAATCTTTGTCAGAATATACAGTTTTAGCAAAGGATTGTTCCCCTCAGCAAATGATAACTAACCCAGGCAGCAGAAAAAAATACACAAATAAACGTTTTTTATATCACAGTCAATACAATCAGCACAGCTCTGCTGTAATGATTACTTCCCTCAAAAAAGACTCTTGAGATCCCTGAACTCTGTAGAGATGAACCGGAACATGCAGGAAGAAAATGAACCTCTGACTGAGTTTTTCTGATGCATAGTAAAAGCGCCAAAAATGGCCCCTCCCCCACACACATAACAGTGAGAGGGATCAGTGAACTGCTCTAATTTAAATCAAAACTATTGCCAAGTGGAAAAAAAGTGCCCAAAACATTTTTTCACCCAGTACCTCAGAGAAAAAAACATTTTTACATGCCAGCAAAAAAACATTTTACCTCAATAATTAATTGTCATTTAAAACCTATTGCAAGTCCCTGCAAAATAGGTTAAGTCTATGTATACAGTTTAAAAGCCAGAGAAGTACCATTTCCCAGAAAACTGAAGTGTAAAATATACATACATGACAGCCTGATATCAGCTACATCTACTGCATTCAAGGCTGAGTTTACATTATAACGGTATGGCAGGATTTTCTCATCAATTCCATGTCAGAAAATAATAAACTGCTACATACCTCTTTGCAGATTAATCTGCCTGCTGTCCCCTGATCTGAAGTTTACCTCTCCTCAGATGGCCGAGAAACAGCAATATGATCTTAACTACTCCGGCTAAAATCATAGAAAAACTCAGGTAGATTCTTCTTCAAATTCTACCAGAGAAGGAATAACACACTCCGGTGCTATTATAAAATAACAAACTTTTGATTGAAGATATAAAAACTAAATATATCACCATAGTCCTCTCACACATCCTATCTAGTCGTTGGGTGCAAGAGAATGACTGGATGTGACGTAGAGGGGAGGAGCTATATAGCAACTCTGCTGGGTGAATCCTCTTGCACTTCCTGTAGGGGAGCAGTTAATATCCCACAAGTAATGATGACCCGTGGACTGATCACACTTAACAGAAGAAAGAATCAATTTTTCACCATCCAAATGTGAGTTAATGACTTTAAAGTTAATACATTTTCGATATTGTTAATGTACAATTGTTCAGTCCATGTAGGACTTATGGTTTTTTATTGTCAAAAATTTATAAAAATAATAAATAAAAAAAATGGTGGAATTACTCCAACTCTAGTTATGTGGGCAGGGGCATTGCGCGCCCTGATGATAGTCACTCCCTTGATTGGCTGAAGTCTGGCATCAGCAGCAATGCTATTTGCATCCACATGAAGTGCCTAGCCACGGAATGGATATCCTCCCAACCAGTTTTCTTTTTACACTCCAAGAATCCTGGATTCTGATTGGCCAAAGCAGGAAATTAAATGCAATGATGTAATAATGAGATAAACCCTACCATAGAACATAGAGTTCCCCAATACGATTACTTTATTAGTCTTGGCAGGGTCTCTCACTAATTTATTCCCTGTTTGTAAGTGACCTTATCATGATGTGACCTGCATGTCTGTGCTACAAGCCCAGAGCTCTGCAGTTGTGCTAGAGATTGCCAAACCTTCTCCCGTTTAATCTGCAAGACAATCTCTTGTAAAGCTCACTATAATGCCATTATATCCATTAATGCTATAGGGGGCAGTTATTACATGAACCATATCAGAGTTACACAGCATGATAGGAATGAAATTAAAGGGACCTTTTGCCATACAATCTATTGATATACATGTCTTACAGCTTCCCCTTTTTCAGCCAACTCTAGTTTATTACTAAAGATACAGTGGCCTAGATAAGTGTTTCTCAACCCTAGTTCTCAATTGCCCCAACAGGCCAGATTTCCATGGTATCGTAACTAGAGCACAGGTGAAACAATCAGCTGATGGTCAAGAGCAGGTTAGTAACCATGGTTACTGATCAGCTGATTATTTCACCTGTGATCTAGTTAAGATATCATGAAAATCTGGTATATTAGGGGCACGTGAGGACTGGATTTGAGAAGCTCTGGCCAAGATTGCAAGTGGGGTTCAATGAATTTAACACTGATGTCTGAAAATCAGCACAATGTTATTAAAAAATAAGCAAAACATTGTTACAAAAACACTCCCAGATGGGCTATATAAACGGTCATGATAATCATCTATTAAGTGTTCTCTAGTCAGTTTAGCCGGGACTAGCATGTGGGCACTGGAGCTAATAAGTTTTATAATGGATCTAGCAGAGCTGGGCTGAGATACTAATTGCAGCTTTGTTAATTACGATCACAAGACAGAAGGTCCGTCCAAAAGGTCCGTCCTCAGACAGAAAAAGAGAAACACTTTTTCTGTCTGAGGACGGACCTTTTGGGTCCGAAAACGTTCACAATAAATAGTGACAAATTTAAAAAATATTTTCCATTGGAGTGCACTTTTCTTGCTGACTATATATATATATATATATATATATATATATATATATATATATTATTTTTTTTTCAGTTTCCGTTAGAAATAAAAGTGCAGAACACTGTTATATTCCACACAGCTATTGGCTGCACAGTTAGTGACCTATTTATACCTGTCTCTAATTGGTCAAAGCAGAGAAGGTAACCTAAGTTACAACATGGCAGCTCCCATTGTTTTATATACACTAAAACTTTACACTTATTTTGTCAGTATTTAAACAGCTAATGAAACTAAATACATCTGCATGTTATTCTCAGACTAATCTTTTCTTTTAATGCATCATTCTATCTATCATTTATTTAGTGTTTAATGTTACTTTAATGATTTACTGAATATTATGTAAGATAAGGAGTGTTATTGTAGTCCAGCAATTCAAGAGAACCAGTTTTACTTTAGAGACAATCCTTGAGTCATTATATGATCATAAAAACTGTTAAGACGTCATTCAGTTGTTCAGTTTCAAATCATAATACGAGCACAACCCAACACACGCAAAAAGCTTACTTCTACTATGCCAAAGTTATCACCCGCCTAGGGTGTTTAAGAGCGTGCCAAAATCATAGCTCTTAAGGGTTAGGAGAAAAGTTTCCAATTCCTCTACTCAACGATTGTGGTTCAATGAGATGCATGATAGGTTTGAACAAAAGGGGATATCCAAAGAGGAATTGGCAACTATTGATCTAGAACCAAAGTACAGAGAATTGGGCAATAGAAAATTAGCTTTTGTTTCTAGTTATAATCCTTTTAGTGTTAAACTACATAGGATAATTTGTAAACATTGGATGATGTTAGGTCATTCAATGCCTGAGGTTGAGGAATTTAGACAACTCCCCTTTTTTGCCTTTTGTAAGGGTAATACTCTTGGTAGAGAATTGGCTAGGGCTAGAAGTACTCCCCCTAGAGCCCAACAAAGGGTGTTTAAACCAGCACAGAATTGTACATTTACATGCCTAAATTGCTCTCATTGCAATAACATCATTAGGGGTTGTAATATTAGTCACCCATTCTTTGCCATAAATACATTTGCCATAAAAGGACATTACACATGCCAGTCTATTTACGTGGTTTATGCGCTCAAATGCCCATGTGGCTTAAATTATGTAGGGGGGACCTCCCAACAGATAAAAGACTGCATAACCCAACATAAGTTGACTATCCGTAATGTTAAAAAGAGAGATTTACCAGTCCCCACTCATTTTCATGAGCGAGGACACCAAGTTAACCAACTTCATTTTATGGTTTTAGATCATGTACCCAGGAGTAATATTGGCTTTGATAGAGGGAAAATGCTATTAAGAAAGGAGGCTATGTTGATACATACTGTAGATCTAGTGCTATGCACCCTTAAAGGGACACTAAACCCAAAAAATGTATTTCATGATTCAAGTACAGAATACAATTTTTAACAACATTCCAATTTACTTCTATTTTATAGTTTGCTTCATTATTTAGGTATCCTTTGTTGAAGAAATAGCAATGCACATGGGTGAGCCAATCATATGAGGCATCTATGTACAGCAACCAATCAGCAGCTACTGAGCATATCTAGATATGCTTTTCAGCACAATATATCAAGAGAATAAAGCAAATTAGATAATAGAAGTAAATTAGAAAGTTGTTTAAAATTGCATGCTCTTTCTAAATCCTAAAAGAAAAAAATTGGGTTTCATGTCCCTTTAAGGCCTCAATAAGTATAATAATTTGGCTATCCTATTGTAAATAGGTCTCAGTAAGGGATATTTTGGTAAAAAAATATCATATGGATAAAATTATATGAATAATTTTGTTTTCTTTTTGGAAATGATAAAATATTATGAATATTGGTAGTTTAGTGATTATTATTTTTCTGTCTCTCTGATGTTACCTAGGTTATGAGTTTCACCTTACTTATTTTGTTTAAGGTAATTTACACACCTGAACAGGTGATACATTTTGATATTTCATTGGGAGTGTTTAGGATGTCAGAGGTGGGCGTGGTATATTTGGCTATTTAAAGATGGAAGAGATGTTCATTTGTATTGAGCCTGAGGAGGGGGGTGAACCCCCGAAATGTTGCTCTATCTGTTCTGTTGCCTATGATAAAGTAAATGCTGCATATTTGAAAGTTTAGGTGTCTGCCCTTTCTTTTACTATATATATATATATATATATATATATATATATATATAATTTATTTAATAAAATAAAAACAACAATATTAGTGGAGGACAATGTGTGTGTTTATATATGTGTAAGTTGTGCTGAAGTCCAGTGAGTGCTTATTCTATCTGAAAATTATTGAAATATCCTTATAGCACCCTGGCGGTTGGCGACAGATGGTGAGAGTGCACACACCTACAACAAAATATATATATATATATATCTAACTCACCTTCAGGTTTAGCGCAGTTGATGTAGAACAATTTCGGGTTAGTGCGCACTAGCTATAAGTAATAGGTTTTTTTTCAGCGCACTCCATATAAGTCTATCAGGAGACTTTGCTATCACAATAACTCTTTGTTGAATCGACCCCTACATAAAGAAGTTCAAAATGGTATAATCAGTTCTTAAACTTCAATTATATTATTTTGCATCTGGCTTCAATGGCAACTAGAACAGAAAAGATGCTTACAAGCATGGAAAACAGGTTAGACAGGGTGAAAGGCAAATGTCCAACCCTGGTGCAGAATACATATATAAACATAATTCATCATGTTCTAATTGTAAGTTAAATACTTCTTCATCACTATCTGCAAATAATTAAACTTCAGAGGACACTTTTAGATTGATACAATTGTTTTTGCTAGTTGTTTTTTACAGGTTTCATGTAGATATGATTAGTGATAATTAATATTTTACCTTTATTTTTTCTTTTCCTTAGTATGGGCCAGATTACAAGCGGAGGACTAATTTATTGCGCGCTTGCGGTAGCAATTAGTGCTTATAAAATTAACCAGAGATCAGATCTCTGGTTAATTTTATAAATGTCCCACAAATGCTCCCAAAATACAGTGTAGTGTATTTTATTAAAAAATAAAAATGGTAGCATTTTTATTTTTTAATAAAATAACTGCACTAGACAGTATTTTGGGGGTAAAGTTGGTGGGTGTTGGGTGTTAGATAAAAAAACGGCACTGAAAAGTGCCTTTACATTGCGGTCTATGGGAACTGTGTGTTCCTAGTAAATATATGTATATGCTTATATACATACATATGCATGTGTTAATATGTGTATATACATATATTAACCTCTTAAGGACATATGACGGAATTTTTCCGTCATAAAACAATTGAGCAAACTGAAAGCTGTGTCCTTAAAGGGTTAACACATAACTATATGTGTATTTAAGCATATACATATATATTTAATATTGCTGCCATTGCTGCACTATTTTCCCCCTTTGCTGTGCTTAGGTTCTGTGCTGTCTCTGACGGCATCAGAACAAGGCTCCCATTGGAGCCTACAGAAGTGGCTCTCGTGAACGTAATGCTTCTGTGCAATGCAAATGCGAGGTCACGTTCACATTACACCTCACCTGTAATACCAGAGCACATTTGCTTTAGTGAAAGCAATATTTTGCGCTCCACTTATAATCTAGCCCTATATTTTTCAGTACCATGATGTAATATAATATACTATTTAAACATATTAGTAACATTATGTATTAGTATTATTGTACGTTCTTCGTACAATAATCCTCCGATGGCGTCTGACGTCACTACAGACGTGACTGTTCGCGACCAATCGATGGGTAGACTGAGCGGGCTAATATCGATCCATCTCTCCCACAGCTTACACCGGTCTTGGCAACCATGTGAGTGTTTACCTTCCCGGGGCTCCAACGGGTAGGCAACAATGCCCCAATGCAGCAAACAATGGCCCTCTCCTCGGCTGGACTTGTATCAAAGATAGAAGAATACTGCTTAAAGTAAAAGTCCTTTTATTTATACATAATAGAAACTTGATAGCTCATGTGCAGTAACAAGTATATATAAAACATATAATGTCACAAACAGGCCAGTCTGACGCGTTTCGGCTTTTATGCCTTATTCATAGACTCAATTTGCTAGTATCACCTGTGGAGCGTAAAAAGCTCCCTCACAATCTGATTGCTTACCTGTGTATGTGAATTCTCCTCCCCTCTTACTGTGCATTGAGAGTGTAAGACCCATAACCCTATTAACCCTTTGTTTGTGTATTTACAGACCATAATCAAGATGTCTAACCAATATGAAATACTTTTACATGGAGTGATATTTAATAGCTCGATTGTCAGTAAATAACACTAGTTCAGATGTAATGCCTCATAGTGAGAAGTTAGATTTGTAGCAAGGTTGACCTGACGACACAGGCTCTAACAGTCTGTCTATCTCGCCATCATAGTAACTATTTTATTGTGAGATAGCGTTCTAATCGCACTATTTGCGGTACATAAACCTGATACAATGGTTACTACTACTGTGTTGGCATGGCTACTGTAGCCCCATTCTTAATTTCTACATCTCTATTAAGTCACTTTTTTAGACCAGTATTAAGGTGAAACACGAACAGCCTTTATTGGGAAAAACACACTGCTTTTATACACATTCCTATCAAAATAAGGGTCTTATCTGGTCCCAAGATCTCCCGCCAATCCTGCCCTTCCAGACAGACTGGCGCCCCTATAGGAGCTATAGTTCCAAAGAGACCCCACAATATCTAGGTTGGGATTTCGGGGTGATTCCGGGGGAGCAGCAGCAAATCCAGGGTGTCTTTGGAGAGCCCTCGGTCCCCAGATGCCACAGTCTAAAAAGTGACATAATTCGTTATTGGGTACCGGAGTAGCAGGCTGGCAAAGTTATTGAGGTGGGGGTGTCTAAAACCCCTGGTTCTCGGGTGGGCTCCCCCTCGGCAATCATCCCAGTCCTTGTCCACCAAAGATACAACAAATCCCCAAAAGAGTGGAGCTCTGGGACAAAGGGCCTCTGGAGTGACCTAGGGTAAAGATCAGTGGAATTCCTGGGTAGCCCGGCCAGCTAGTAGTTCCATAAATCCGGCCAGCTGGGAGGGAGCCAAGCAGCAAGAGATCACCTCTTTTCAGGACAAAGTATGAGCAGTGAGAACACCAGAGGGAGGGAGTTTGGGGCAAACAGTTATACACAATGGGCCAGAAAACAGGGCAAAGCACAGTGATTTAGGTAGGAGAGGTGTGGAGGTAGCCTTGGCAGCCTGGTATCACTGCCAAGGAGTAAATTAGAAAGTTGCTTAAAATTGCATGCTCTATGTCAGTGTTTCCCAACTGCTGTCCTTAAGTACCCCCCAACAGTCCTGGTTTTCATTATAGTTGAACCAGTGCACAGGTGAAATTATCAGCTGATGGATGAGAACAGGTTGGTTACTGATCAGCTGATTACTTCACCTGTGTACTGGTTCAACTATAATGAAAACCAGGCCTCTTGGGGGTACTTTAAGACCGCGGTTGGAAAACACTGCAAATCTGAATCATGAAAGAAAAAATGTGTGTTTTATATCCCTTTAAGTTTTAACAACACTACCAAGCCTTCGATGTAATAGTACATTGAAAATAATTGTACTGATTGAATGATGACACTTAGCCTTATGTTACTCTCACGAGTCTCGTTATTGTTTATAGCAGGTCTGAGAAAATTCTGTTGGACTAAATAGATCTTCCCAAAAACAAAATATGACTAGTACAGTCTTGTCTTCATTGATTGTCATATTATTAACAATAAAAATTATAAAAAATGTTGTGTTTCTTAATTTTTCAGAACTTGAGATTTTTTTCTATTCTAATTCTACTTGCAATGTCCCTGGACCAAAACCAGGAAATCTCAAAGGATAAATATTTCAGTTCACACCGGCTGTGAAGACTTTGGAATTTTACGAACAGGTGACTGTTTCTTTTCAGTCAAAAGTCTTTTTTCCAGAAGAATAGGCCCTGATAGACTGTATTAGTACAATAGTATCCTTGTGTGTTATAACACATTTTTGATCCCCTGTAGATACATTCCTCTCAAATTTACTTCAGCATCTATCAATCTTTAATTTTCTTTTTCCTTTTTATTTCCTGTTTTAGAAAACTGATGTTTGCGAAAGGCGGATTTATCTTTTTTATATAGTAATTATTTATTTCCTTGTATCTGAAAACAAAAACAAAAAAACTGTAGATATGCTTGTTGGTAGCTTGCCGAAAAATAACTACAGTTCTTTCTGTGCCGAAAATTTCTTTAGCTTTCCTTGTTCAGAGGAAAAAAAAAAACAACCTATGTTTCTATTTACTCAAAAGGAAATTATTACATATGAAATTTAAGGGATATGAATTCTCACACAATATCATAGCTATTAGGGCACATCCTAATATATGTATGTTTGTCCGAAACAGTCATGCGCAGTAGAGGCTGCGCAAAACAAATATACATGGGCTTAACCCCTGAACGACCAGCGACGATGCACAGTAGAGACTGCGCGGGACAAGCACAAGGGCGGCGCTGGTAGTTAAGCCCCTAAGGACCTCTGATGCATTTTCGCTAAAAGTAGTGAGATTGCGCTATTTCTGCATGCCCCACGAGTGGAGCAGTACAGAAATAGTCTTGCAGAGGTACCAATGCAGAGAGGGACAGGACACTCTGTGTACCTATCTGCATCGGGTAGCGGTGTTGCCGATCGTTGGTGGTGTAGAATGGTTAGGAGGTGGGCGGCCCATCACTGGAGGGGCAGGAACAGGTGGGACCGCTACACTAAAGAAAAAATGTATGCTAACAGCAGCAGGGAAGTGGAAGGAAGGAGGGTGGAAGGAGGGAGGAGGTACAGGGGGATCCTAGAGTGGAGGGGAGAATAAAGGCTAGGGAAAGGATCTTGGAGGGGGACATTTTGGCCCGTGTACATGGGCTTTAACACTAGTAAACAAATAAAAGAATACAAATACCACAGTTGAGCCCTAAACATACATAATCCTTTAGAGATCCCTTTGAGTCTAAATATATTCATCACTCATCTTGTTTGGACCTATAATTTGTGAAATGTAATGACTTTTGAGATTCAACAGCTGTCAGCCAAAGAAGTGCATTCTTAAGCGGAAGTTATTTGTTTACAACAATGAGACAGAACAGATTTGTCAAGGGCCCCGTGTGATTTTCACCAAAGGCTATACTAGAGTTGATATTCAAGTTTACAAAGGTGTACTGGAAAGTCGGCAAAAACAAATGTTAGTTTTCAAAACAGGGACATCAATATTTTGTCACCTTTTTGTTTAAAAAGAGAAGAAAAATGCAGCTAAGTGTGATGTATTTTTAGCATATCTCAGGTACAATTACCAAAATCAACAATGATAAAAATTGCAGGAGTTCTGGCTATAAGTTGATAAGGAAACGTCCTTCGAGTAACATCACTCAGCACTTAGCAAGAGAAGCAGAATTCTATGAAGAGAGATGCACAATTAGAGGGATATGAAACCAAATTTTTTCTTTCATGATTCAGATAGAGCAGCAATTTTAAACAACTTTCTAATTTATTCTGATTATTTTCTTCGTTCTCTTGGTATCTTTATTTGAAAAGCAGGAATGTAAGCTTAGGGGACGCCCCATTATTTGTTCAGCACCTGGGTACCTCTTGCTGATTGCTGGCTTAATGTAGCCCAGGGTGCTGAACCAAAAATGGGCCAGCTTCAAAGCTTACATTCTGGCTTTTTAAAATAAAGATACCAACGGCTAGATTTAGAGTTCTGCGGCCAAAGGGGTGCGTTAGCTACGCGTGCTTTTTTTTTCGCCCGCACCTTTTAAATACCGCTGGTATTTAGAGTTCACAGAAGGGCTGCGTTAGGCTCCAAAAAAGGGAGCATATAGCATATTTACCGCCACTGCAACTCTAAATTCCAGCGGTGCTTACTGACGCGGCCAACTTCAAAAACGTGCTCGTGCACGATTCCCCCATAGGAAACAATGGGGCTGTTTGAGCTGAAAAAAAAACCTAACACCTGCAAAAAAGCAGCGTTCAGCTCCTAACGCAGCCCCATTGTTTCCTATGGGGAAACACTTCCTAAGTCTGCACCTAACACCCTAACATGTACCCCGAGTCTAAACACCCCTAACCTTACATTTATTAACCCCTAATCTGCCGCCCCCGCTATCGCTGACCCCTGCATATTATTATTAACCCCTAATCTGCCGCTCCGTACACCGCCGCAACCTACGTTATCCCTATGTACCCCTAATCTGCTGCCCCTAACACCGCCGACCCCTATATTATATTTATTAACCCCTAATCTGCCGCCCCCAACGTCGCCTCCACCTACCTACAATTATTAACCCCTAATCTGCCGACCGGATCTCACCGCTACTCTAATAAATGTATTAACCCCTAAAGCTAAGTCTAACCCTAACACTAACACCCCCCTAAGTTAAATATAATTTAAATCTAACGAAATAAATTAACTCTTATTAAATAAATTATTCCTATTTAAAGCTAAATACTTACCTGTAAAATAAACCCTAATATAGCTACAATATAAATTATAATTATATTGTAGCTATTTTAGGATTAATATTTATTTTACAGGCAACTTTGTAATTATTTTAACCAGGTACAATAGCTATTAAATAGTTAATAACTGGGGGCGGAGCCAACCGCCAGGGCGATAGGACGTGCATAGCAAGAGCTCCTGCATTTCCTTCTCCAGTTTGGATCTTTTTTATCTAATATATCTGCAATTTTCTCATCAGAATCACCTATCACCCTGGCAAGACTATATATATGGAGGATCACTATGAAGATCTGAAGAAATTGATGAAAAAAGGCTCTTATTTCGCTCTCCAGTATTACCACGAGGCTACCAGATTCCTTGGCCTGTATACCTGCTGTGGAAACTTCCTTTCTATTGTCTCTCTCAATAATGAGGCGCAAATACCAGAACTCTATCTCCTGACTAGCAGCCTAATCTATCGTTAGGTCACTGCCAGTGACCGGCACCTATCATGGATCCACATGCCCTCCTGCAGGAAATTGGCTTCCTACTATGGCAGTATCGGGAGGCCTTTACAGTTTCCCTTGATCCTATTTGTGGCGCCATTCAATCAAACCCCTTGGACGAGGACCTCGACAGCGCTACTGACCTTATGCTTACCTCCGGAGGCACATCATTGGTCCCCAGCAGCGCCTCACCATCTCTACTCCCAGAATCCCGTTTGCAGGGCTATACTGGCTCATCGCCAGGTAAGAGGAGCTGCTTCGAGCCCACTTTGTCCTACAAGCCCACGGCTGGCTGGGGACCCGCTGACAGTGAAGCTGCGGCTGTCTATTTCGGCACGGAGGAATCCCAGGATCACACAAGGCAGGCTGCAGAGATGGTGGAGCACGCAGCGCATAGGCTTCCCCTAAAGCTCTCAAGCCAACTGGCTGGCCGACAAAAGATAGATTTGGCCCTGGAAACTTCCACTGAAACTACGGAGTCGGATCCTAACGCTCTGCCGCGTCTGCAGGTTTGTCTCTCACCGGGAACTCTGTCACGCTCATGGGAACCTGTGCCCCGCATCACAGATGCTTACATTAGCTTGAAAACAGGGGTAGGATAGCGCTCTTACTCTTACTACCTCCTGGGGACCTCACTCATTCACACTGGATGTTAGGCTGACATCTTGTCCTTGGAGAGACACTGTAAAAAATTTATCGGACCTGATAGTTATCGTATTGATATAGGAATACCAACCACTTGTTAATCAGAACTATGACTATTGCAAATTTGAACCTAGAACACAGAATACTACTCTATCTATACCACAGTATGAGAAGCGGGAGTAAGCATTGTTGGCTTTTTACAAGGTCTTCCTTAGTTTAATCTACCCTGACAAGCTGAATCCAGGCTACAGCCAGCCTTTGCCAGGCACCAGGAGCACTACTATATTTTTTTCCCATATTATAGTTAAAAGCCTCACTGGGTCTACTGTACTTTAAGTCATCCTACGGTTAACTACTAAATTAACCTCCTAACATGGCTATGACTTTGCTATTCATCTTATATGTTATTGGCTGTGAGCTGACTAGTTAACCTTTAAACCTTAGCAATAGTTTACATGTTATTAAACACAATGCTGCACTAAGGGCTAATATTTCCAGCTCATTATCGTCAATGATATTCAGCTTAAATGTTTTGCCATGTTTTTTTTTTACTCAGAATTGCTGTCTTATTTATACTACATTAAACTTTATTATCTGAGATATATATGCTAACACAGGTAATAATGTGACTTTTGGTTTTAAACTAATCTTCCTGGGTAACTGATGTAATAGCCATGTAGCTCCCCTAGATGACTTAACCACAGTTTGTTTACTAAAATGTTTTGCACATAATGTTCTTTGACTTCTCACACTCTGCTTTAGGGATTACAACACCCTTACTGTTTGGCACTTCAATGTTTTTCAAAATGTTTCCCCATCTGGAAAATGTCTTGGTATACTGTAATTATAGTTCTATGTTTGTTCTGAAGGCTGGAGCATCACAGCACTTCTCCCGCAAGCTCAGGTCGTGTATTTCCTGTGGGGATAATACTTCCCGGTAATATACCATCAGAGTTTTCTATATGTGTTACACCTAAGCTTTACTCCCTTGATATGTATGAAGGTCAAGTCTTTTCTGCTTACTTGTCCTATGTCCTTCCCAATGGGGATAGTATTTTGTCACTACTCCTAAATCCAATGTCAGGCATACCCACGGGTACTTGTATCCCCCTCTGTGCCTCCACGGACCATAGAGGGTACATATAGTTTCTTCTGCCTGCCGCCTGGGCATAGGGCCCGTGTCTAGGCGACAGGGTAGAGAAAGCACAACCGTGTGGACCAGCCATATTACATATTTTCATTATATTGTCTAACTAACAGCTACACTTTTTAATTTAGTGCCACTTTTATTTCTAGACAAGCGAGTATGCCTGTAAGTAGAAGCTCTTAAATACAGGGTTCCAATCATGTTAAATGGGGGACTCTTACTTATATATGGTTCATTTCTACATGTCTAAACTCCTCAGATTGATACTTTATGCGGCATGAGTAATCCTATCTTGCCAGATATACCATGAGCCTAATTGGTAACCACTTTGTTCTTCATTCTTATCTGATAACCAATATGTCCATGACCTCATATGTAGAACTATACTGCCCTAAGTCGTAGTAGTCTGATTACTTACTCTATACTGTATGTCGCATTTACTTAATTGTCTCCTCTTCAACCCACAATGAGCCTTTTGGATTCTAAGCTATATTTTAAGCTTCATATTCTGTGTGTTCTAATCACCCATCACCTCCCCCCCCCCCTCTCTTTATAATAAACCTCCTACTCTAGGAGGGTTAATTGCACGGCTTATCTTGCCTATGCCGTATCCTAACTTTAATAACCTTTTCCTAACATATATTCATAGTTTACCATAAAATCCACACCACAAAAAGTTATTTTCATTTTTGCTAGCATCTCAACTACCCTTTATCAACCTGTTCTAAGTCTATAGCTTCTACCATGACTGTTTAAATAGTTAATTTTTGGGTTGTGAAAAGAAAATGAGGTTCCAGTTTCATTCTCGTTTTGCTCAGCTCTCTATTGGATTATTTTTATGGAAAATTTCATCATTGTACTTTGTAAAAGTTATCTACTTGAAATGTACCACTTGTGTTTGATGCAAAGATATGATGTCTTATATCAGTTGTATTGTTTTCGCACAACCTCAATAAAAATTTAAAAAAAAAAAAAAAATAGTTAATAACTATTTAATAGTTACCTATTTAAAATAATTACAAAATTACCTGTAAAATAAATCCTAACATAAGTTACAATTAAACCTAACACTACACTATCAATAAATAAATTAAATAAACTACCTACAATTACCTACAATTAAACCTAACACTACACTAGCAATAAATTAATTAAATACAATACCTACAAATAAATACAATTAAATAAACTAACTAAAGTACAAAAAATAAAAAAGAACTAAGTTACAAAAAATAAAAAAATATTTACAAACTTTAGAAAAATATTACAACAATTTTAAACTAATTACACCTACTCTAAGCCCCCTAATAAAATAACAAAGACCCCCCAAATAAAAAAATGCCCTACCCTATTCAAAAATTAAAATAGAAAAGCTCTTTTACCTTACCAGCCCTGAAAAGGGCCCTTTGCGGGGCATGCCCCAAAGAATTCAGCTCTTTTGCCTGTAAAAAAAACCCATACAATACCCCCCCCAACATTACAACCCACCACCCACATACCCCTAATCTAACCCAAACCCCCCTTAAATAAACCTAACACTAAGCCCCTGAAGATCTCCCTACCTTGTCTTCACCACACCGGGTTCACCGATTCGTGCTGGCTCCGACGTCTACATCCAAGCCCAAGCGGGGGGCTGAAGATGTCCATGATCCGACTGAAGTCTTCATCCAAGCCGGAGCTGAAGAGGTCCATGATCGGGCTGAAGTCTTCATCCAAGCGGGAGCTGAAGAGGTCCATGATCAGGCTGAAGTCTTCTATCAAGCGGCATCTTCAATCTTCTTTCTTCCGGATCCATGGTCATACCGCCGACGCGGAACATCCATCTTCACCGACGACTTCCCGACGAATGACGGTTCCTTTAAGGGACATCATCCAAAATGGCGTCCCTCGAATTCCGATTGGCTGATAGGATTCTATCAGCCAATCGGAATTAAGGTAGGAAAATTCTGATTGGCTGATGGAATCAGCCAATCAGAATCAAGTTCAATCCGATTGGCTGATCCGATCAGCCAATCAGATTGAGCTTGCATTCTATTGGCTGTTCCGATCAGCCAATAGAATGCGAGCTCAATCTGATTGGCTGATCGGATCAGCCAATCGGATTGAACTTGATTCTGATTGGCTGATTCCATAAACCAATCAGAATTTTCCTACCTTAATTCCGATTGGCTGATAGAATCCTATCAGCCAATCGGAATTCGGGGGACGCCATCTTGGATGACGTCCCTTAAAGGAACCGTCATTCGTCGGGAAGTCGTCGGTGAAGATGGATGTTCCGCGTCGGCGGTATGACCATGGATCCGGAAGAAAGAAGATTGAAGATGACGCTTGTTAGAAGACTTCAGCCCGATCATGGACCTCTTCAGCTCCCGCTTGGGTGAAGACTTCAGCTCGATCATGGACCTCTTCAGCTCCGGCTTGGATGAAGACTTCAGTCGGATCATGGACATCTTCAGCCCCCCGCTTGGGCTTGGATGAAGACGTCGGAGCCAGGACGAATTGGTGAACCTGGTGTGGTGAAGACAAGGTAGGCAGATCTTCAGGGGCTTAGTGTTAGGTTTATTTAAGGGGGGTTTGGGTTAGATTAGGGGTATGTGGGTGGTGGGTTGTAATGTTGGGGGGGTATTGTATGTTTTTTTTTTACAGGCAAAAGAGCTGAATTCTTTGGGGCATGCCCCGCAAAGGGCCCTTTTCAGGGCTGGTAAGGTAAAAGAGCTTTTCTATTTTAATTTTAGAATAGGGTAGGGCATTTTTTTATTTTGGGGGTCTTTGTTATTTTATTAGGGGGCTTAGAGTAGGTGTAATTAGTTTAAAATTGTTGTAATATTTTTCTAATGTTTGTAAATATTTTTTTATTTTTTGTAACTTAGTTCTTTTTTATTTTTTGTACTTTAGTTAGTTTATTTAATTGTATTTATTTGTAGGTATTGTATTTAATTAATTTATTGCTAGTGTAGTGTTAGGTTTAATTGTAGGTAATTTTAGGTAGTTTATTTAATTTATTTATTGATAGTGTAGTGTTAGGTTTAAGTGTAACTTAGGTTAGGATTTTTTTACAGGTAATTTTGTAATTATTTTAACTAGGTAGCTATTAAATAGTTATTAACTATTTAATAGCTATTGTACCTGGTTAAAATAATTACAAAGTTGCCTGTAAAATAAATATTAATCCTAAAATAGCTACAATATAATTATCATTTATATTGTAGCTATATTAGGGTTTATTTTACAGGTAAGTATTTAGCTTTAAATAGGAATAATTTATTTAATAAGAGTTAATTTATTTCGTTAGATAAAAATTATATTTAATTTAGGGGGGTGTTAGGGTTAGAATTAGCTTTAGGGGTTAAAAAGTTTATTAGAGTAGTGGTGAGCTCCGGTCGGCAGATTAGGGGTTAATGCTTGAAGTTAGGTGTCGGCGATGTTAGGGAGGGCAGATTAGGGGTTGATACTATTTATTATAGGGTTATTGAGGCGGGAGTGAGGAGGATTAGGGGTTAATACATTTATTATAGTAGCGGTGCGGTCCGGTCAGCAGATTAGGGGTTAATAAGTGTAGGTAGGTAGCGGCGACGTTGGGGGCGGCAGATTAGGGGTTAATAAATATTATGTAGGTGTCGGCGATGTTAGGGGCAGCAGATTAGGGGTACATAGGGATAACGTAGGTGGTGGCGGTGTGCGGTCGGCAGATTAGGGGTTAAAAAATTTAATAGAGTGGCGGCGATGTGGGGGGGCCTCGGTTTAGGGGTACATAGGTAGTTTATGGGTGTTAGTGTACTTTAGAGCACAGTAGTTAAGAGTTTTATAAACCGGCGTTAGCCCAGAAAGCTCTTAACTCCTGACCTTTTTCTGCGGCTGGAGTTTTGTCGTTAGAATTCTAACGCTCACTTCAGCCAAGACTCTAAATACCGGCATTAGAAAGATCCCATTGAAAAGATAGGATACGCAAATGGCGTAGGGGGATCTGCGGTATGGAAAAGTCGCGGCTGGAAAGTGAGCGTTAGACCCTTTCCTGACTGACTCCAAATACCAGCGGGCGGCCAAAACCAGCGTTAGGAGCCTCTAACGCTGGTTTTGACGGCTACCGCCCAACTCTAAATCTAGCCGCAAGAGAACAAAGAAAAATTGATAATAGGAGAAAATTAGAAAGTTGCATGAAATTGCTGCTCCATCTGAATCATGAAAGAAAACAATTTGGGTTTTATATCCTTAGTGACCACAGCACTTTTCCATTTGTTGACCTTTGGGACCAGGGCTATTTTTACATTTCTACGGTGTTTGTGTTTAGCTGTAATTTTCCTCTTACTCATTTACTTTACCCACACATATTATATACCATTTTTCTCGCCATTAAATGGACTTTCTAAAGATACCAAAAAACACACTTTTTCTAACTTTGACCCCCAAAATCTGTTACACATCTACAACCACCAAAAAACACCCATGCTAAATAGTTTCTAAATTTTGTCCTGAGTTTAGAAATACCCAATGTTTACATGTTCTTTGCCTTTTTTGCAAGTTATAGGGCAATAAGTACAAGTAGCACTTTGCTATTTCCAAGAAAAATTCTTCAAAATTAGCGATAGTTACATTGGAACACTGATATCTGTCAGGAATCCCTGAATAACCCTTCACATGTATATATATATATATATATTTAGTAGACAACCCAAAGTATTGATCTAGGCCTATTTTGGGATATTTCATGCCACCATTTCAGTCCCAAATGCCTTCAAATAAAAATGATTTACAAACAGCTTGTGTAATTATGGCACAAATGGTTCTAAATGCTTCTCTGGTAATTAGTAGACATGTGCGTTTCGATTCATTTCGAATCCAAATTCGGACAAATTTGTTAAATTCGGAGATTCGGATCGATTCGAATTTCCGAATTACGGTAGTACCGAATCTACCGAATAAATGGATTACACTAGTATTGTACAGTATATTAGGTTATATCACTCTGCTATAAGTTACACCTAATATACAGTACATAATACTAGTCTAATACACAGCACATCCCACCTAACACATACCGAAATTCTGAATTTCCGAATCGAACCAAATCGAACTGAATCCAGCCGAATTTATTCGAATCTGAAACAAATTAATTTAAATTTTTCCGAATTCGAATCGATCCGAACCTCGAAAAAATCAGAATCGATCCGCACCGAAACAAATTTTTCGATCATGCACAAGTCTAGTAATTAGAAGGCCGTTAAATGCTGCTGCGCACCACACGTGTATTATGCCCAGCGGTGAAGGGGTTAATTAGGTAGCTTGTAGGGAGCTTGTAGGAATAATTTTAGATTTAGTTTAGAGATCAGCCTCCCACCTGACACATCCCACCCCGATCCCTCCCAAACAGCTCCCTTCCCTCCCACACCCCACAATTGTCCCCACCATCTTAAGTACTGGCAGAAAGTCTTTTTTTTTTTTTTTTAAATATAAATTCAGCAGTGATGGATCCCCCCTTAGCCCCCAACCTCCCTGATGCCCCCCAAACAGCCCTCCCCCCTGCTACCTATTTGCACCCATCTTGGCTACTGGCTGCTCCCGTTGCCCCTGCGCACAATCCCACCCCCCTCTGACATATTTCACACAGCAATGGGCCGCTCACCCGCCTCACTGTAATGGTTCCCACCAACGATCGTCACCATCGCTGGCCACTGCAGAGAGGGCCACAAAGTGTCCCTCTCTGCATCGGTGGGTAAAAAAGGTATTGTAGTGATGCCTCAATATCGAGGTATCACTGCAATACCTTAAAAGCAGCTGGAAGCGATCACAATCGCTTCCACTGTTTGAAGCCGCGGGGGAGGTGCCAGGCACATCCTTGGTCCCTAACTGACACCCCATGTAGGAGGTGCCTGGCACGTCCCCGGTCGTTAAGGGGATAAGTACAAGCAGATATGGTTACCTTGAGGTGAAAAAATAAAATAAAATGCTCTATTTCGCTAAACCATTATATTCTTTAACAAAGTAAACAAATTCCCTTTTTTTCTTTGGATTTACTTCTTCAAAAGGCTAAAATATGCAGTTAAAGTTTCCCTTATGGAACACACCCATTCTGCTTCAGATGAGGCAAGTGACTGGAGCATATGCAAGTATGCTTGGAATGGCACAAGAGCACAGTTTTAACTATGTCTTAAGCCTCATTGCAGGTGTTAGAATTCCGTAATCAAATGTTATTTCCGGTTTCTGACTGTTACTTTTGTTT
The DNA here is from genome assembly GCF_027579735.1 of Bombina bombina. Taxonomy (NCBI): domain Eukaryota; kingdom Metazoa; phylum Chordata; class Amphibia; order Anura; family Bombinatoridae; genus Bombina; species Bombina bombina. The sequence goes on from NC_069509.1 coordinate 56,573,713, forward strand.
TCGAATGTTCATAATTAGATTGAATATCCTTATTCGAAATTTCGAATGTACCATTCAATTTAACAAATACTATGTAGAAGTTCAATAGTTCATGCGGTAGGAAATTTATTAAATTGATACATAATACATACAAATATATTGATTAAAATTTTTCTATTTAGAATCTATACTATAATCGCGTTTAAAACAGGTCCGTCGCCGTCGGCAGTTGCGCACGCATCCTCAAAGGAATGTTGGTAGCGCAGGTGGATTCTTTCACCACCCTGCCATTTTCGGAATCCACCGGGATGCAGCGAAGGCAAACAGAGCATTAAAAAAAAAATATTAAAAAAACTGCCTGCAATAAGTATTAAAAAAACTAAACTTAACCGTCCGCAATATGTAATAAAAAAACTAACCACCCGCAATAAGTATTTAATAAAAAATAAAATAACCGCCCGTACAAACTATTAGATGATTAAATGATTAACCCCTAAATCCGCTAATCCACCAAACCCCCCACAACGCATTAAACCTAAATTACCTACTAACTCCTAAACTGCCAATCCCCACAACGCAAAAAAAATAATTTAATGACTAAGCCCCCTAACCCAACACCCCCTAAATTAACCCCTTAATTACATTATAAAAAATACATTACAATTAAAATTTAAAAAATTACATTACATTAATCTAAAATCACAGAAAATAAAAAAGGCTAACATTACAAAAAATAATAAACAACAGTATCCAAAATAAAAAAAATAAACCTAATCCCTATGAAAATAAAAAATCCCCCCAAAATAAAAACACCCACTTATCTAATACTAAACTACCAATAGCCCTTAAAAAAGCTTTTTGTAGGGCATTGCCCTAAAGAAATCAGCTCTTTTACATTAAAAATAAACAAAGTCCCCCACTAACATTAAATCCCCCACCCACCAAACCCCCCAAAATAAAAAAAAACTAACACTAATAAACCTAAACTACCCATTGCCCCTAAAGGGGCATTTGTATGGCCATTCAGCTCTTTTTCATTGCCATTCAGCCCAAGCCTAAAAAAAATTTAAAAAATAACACTAAAGCCCCAAATAGGTACTCACGGTTTCAGAAGTACGGCGGAGAAGGTCCATCATATTCATCCACAGCGAACGTGGCGTGGAGTGGAGGTCCGGAGCAGTCTTCCCAGATGTGGTGGTTTTCCCAGATGTGCGCGGTGCAAAGGCGGCGCGGAGCAGAGGCTGCGCGGAGCGAAGGCGGCGCGGAGCAGAGGCTGCGCGGAGGTCTGGATCGGTCTTCCCAGATGTGTCGATCCGCGGCGGTCCTCAGCGAAGGCATGGAGGTTCCTCTTCATGCAATCGTCCGCTGCACACTGAAGATTGAATTCAAGGTACCCCATATTTATTGGGGTACCTTGCATTCCTATTGGTTGAAATTTTAAAAATCAGCCAATAGGATGAGAGCTACTGAAATCTTATTGGCTGATTTGAACAGCCAATAGGATTTCAGTAGCTCTAATCCTATTAACTGTTTTGAAAAATTCAGCCAATAGGAATGCAAGGTACCCCAAATTGATTGCGGTACCTTGCATTCAATATTCAATATATGATGCACATCTGATGAAGAAGAGCCTCCATGCCGTTGAGGGCCACCGCCGCTGTGAGGACCGCCGTCGCAGATGACCAACGCCAAGGATCGCCACATCTGGGAAGACCGCTCCGGACTTTACCCCCCGCGCCGCCTTCGCTGTGGATGAAGATGATGGACCCGCCTGGAAGACCTTCTCTGCCGGACTTCTGAAACCGTAAGTACCTATATGGGGCTTTAGTGTTAGGTTGTTTTTTTTTGGGGGGGGGTGTTTTTCTGATGTAGACAAATTAACCCTGTCATTAAAGGGTTAAACAATAACATTTTTAAACAGGGACATTATATCAGTTTAGTGGGCATGTGTGTTTCTTGGGCTATTCATTTCACAATTTTTTATTAGTGCAGAGATGCTTATCATTATTATTATTATAATTATTTTTAACTCTGATTGAGCAGCTAGTGTGTTTAGCATTTTGTTGACATACTGTAGCATTCCAACATAATTCATTATGGCTGGAGAGTAATTTTGATGTGTTTTTACCACACAACCAATGTTACATTTAAAAACTTTTTGGGGTACTTGGTAATACGGAAAAAGGTATTATCTGGGTTTTGGGTTTTTTATTAAATTAATTTAGCTGTTAAATTTGATACGTAAAAAAAAGGGACAGTAAATTTAGAATTAAACTTTCATCATTTAGAGAGAGCATACAATTTTAAAATCAATTGTGCTCTGTTACTTGGTACACTTTGTTGATAAGCATACTTAAGTAAGCTCAGGAGCAGCAATACACTAGTGAGAGCTAGCTCCCACCTCCTGAGCCTACCTACCTAGGTATACTTTGTTATTTTAAGTATAAGGACATTTTTCACCAAATTAATCATGAAAAACGTGCTTTTTATACACAATGTAAATAGCCACTAACATTATGATAACTATGACACAATAGATTGTGATCTACCCATCCCCAAGGTCCTTTAAAGTCTAAAAATCCTTTGAAAAACTGCTAGATGGAATGGAATACCACTGGTAAACTGTCCCCATGGAAGCTACAGGGGATATCATTGTGTAATGCACTATTCCTAACAATTCGAATGGACTCCAATGAGGACTTTAGATTTTAAAAAAAAATATTTACATATATAAGTGTAAAATATACTTATGTCATTACAAAGGGGATTCTCTACATGATCATAGAAACAAGGAAATGCAAACAAAAAGAACAAAAAGACTTTGTTTCAAAGTTTTTCTGAGCATCAATGCAAACAATGCACCTCCTTTGTATCTCAGACATGAATTTTAAATAGGATGTATTTCCTCAGGCGCGTTTCAGATGATTGTATATAGCTGCCAACTAACAAATATAGGGCTTGAATACCTACATATCTCTTGGCTTGCAAGATTCTCTAAGACCGTGTTCCTTAACCTGGGTTTGCTTAAAAATTTTCAGGGGCCCCAAAAGATTTGTACTGTGTACAGGGAGACTGGAGAGCAGGGGGTTCCTTGGTACTAGAGTATGCTAAGTTACAGTCACTAACCAAACAACAGCAGCGAAGCAATTAGCCAAAAGAGAATAGGAGGTTGCTGTTGGCCTTCGCTTGTTCTTCAAATGTAGGTTTCAATGTGTTCAACTCTTCACACAATGTTGTTTATAAAGGAAAATGAATGCAGATAAAATTAGTTGTGTTAATGTCATGGGGCACCCTGGTTGTGTGTATGCATGTGTGTGTATGTGAGTGTGTGTATGTATGTGTGAGTGTGTATATGCATGTGTGTGTATGTGAGTGTGTGTGTTTTGTGAGCATGCGAGTGTGTATGCATATGTATGTGAGTGTATGTATATGTGTGTCTGTGTAAGTATACGTGAGTGTGTATATATTAGTGTGTTTATGTGTGTGTTGTGATGGGATGTGTGTTGTGATGTGATTTGTGAATTATTGTGTATGTATGAGTGAATATGTATGTGTGAGTGAGTGTGTATATGTATGTATGTGTAAGTATGTATTTGTTAGTGAATGTGTGTATGTATCAGTGTGTGTATGTATGTGTGAGTATATGTATGTATGAGTGTGTATGTATGTACAGGGAGTGCAGAATTATTAGGCAAGTTGTATTTTTGAGGATTAATTTTATTATTGAACAACAACCATGTTCTCAATGAACCCAAAAAACTCATTAATATCAAAGCTGAATAGTTTTGGAAGTAGTTTTTAGTTTGTTTTTAGTTATAGCTATTTTAGGGGGATATCTGTGTGTGCAGGTGACTATTACTGTGCATAATTATTAGGCAACTTAACAAAAAACAAATATATACCCATTTCAATTATTGATTTTTACCAGTGAAACCAATATAACATCTCAACATTCACAAATATACATTTCTGACATTCAAAAACAAAACAAAAACAAATCAGTGACCAATATAGCCACCTTTCTTTGCAAGGACACTCAAAAGCCTGCCATCCATGGATTCTGTCAGTGTTTTGATCTGTTCACCATCAACATTGCGTGCAGCAGCAACCACAGCCTCCCAGACACTGTTCAGAGAGGTGTACTGTTTTCCCTCCTTGTAAATCTCACATTTGATGATGGACCACAGGTTCTCAATGGGGTTCAGATCAGGTGAACAAGGAGGCCATGTCATTAGATTTTCTTCTTTTATACCCTTTCTTGCCAGCCACGCTGTGGAGTACTTGGACGCGTGTGATGGAGCATTGTCCTGCATGAAAATCATGTTTTTCTTGAAGGATGCAGACTTCTTCCTGTACCACTGCTTGAAGAAGGTGTCTTCCAGAAACTGGCAGTAGGACTGGGAGTTGAGCTTGACTCCATCCTCAACCCGAAAAGGCCCCACAAGCTCATCTTTGATGATACCAGCCCAAACCAGTACTCCACCTCCACCTTGCTGGTGTCTGAGTCGGACTGGAGCTCTCTGCCCTTTACCAATCCAGCCACGGGCCAATCCATCTGGCCCATCAAGACTCACTCTCATTTCATCAGTCCATAAAACCTTAGAAAAATCAGTCTTGAGATATTTCTTGGCCCAGTCTTGACGTTTCAGCTTGTGTGTCTTGTTCAGTGGTGGTCGTCTTTCAGCCTTTCTTACCTTGGCCATGTCTCTGAGTATTGCACACCTTGTGCTTTTGGGCACTCCAGTGATGTTGCAGCTCTGAAATATGGCCAAACTGGTGGCAAGTGGCATCTTGGTAGCTGCACGCTTGACTTTTCTCAGTTCATGGGCAGTTATTTTGAGCCTTGGTTTTTCCACATGCTTCTTGCGACCCTGTTGACTATTTTGAATGAAACGCTTGATTGTTCGATGATCACGCTTCAGAAGCTTTGCAATTTTAAGAGTGCTGCATCCCTCTGCAAGATATCTCACTATTTTTGACTTTTCTGAGCCTGTCAAGTCCTTCTTTTGACCCATTTTGCCAAAGGAAAGGAAGTTGCCTAATAATTATGCACACCTGATATAGGGTGTTGATGTCATTAGACCACACCCCTTCTCATTACAGAGATGCACATCACCTAATATGCTTAATTGGTAGTAGGCTTTCGAGCCTATACAGCTTGGAGTAAGACAACATGCATAAAGAGGATGATGTGGTCAAAATACTCATTTGCCTAATAATTCTGCACTCCCTGTATGTATGTATGTGTGAGTGAATGTGTGTATGTATGAGTGTGTGTATGTGTGAGTGTGTGTATGTATGTGTGAGTGTGTATATGTATGTATGAGTGGGTGAATGTGTGTATGTATGAGTGTGTGTATATATAAGTGAGGGTGTATATATGAGTGTGTGTAATAGGAGACTTGCCACTGCTGCAGACCAGGTAAGTCCTTATATTGATACTTGCCAACATCATCCATTCCTGACTCCCAGGGGAAGAGAGTCCAGATCCATTAGTTTATTGAATATGCAGCATGCAACATACAATTTTTATGTTGCCTGCTGCATATTCGATAAACTTATTAACCAGTCCAGGGCACTAAGGGCAGAATGCACTGCAGGGCAAGTAACTGCAAGATTAACAGGGGGCCTAGACTGTGCTGTGATTGGCTTTTTAACTTTTTGGAATCTGGATTATATGAGGAACAGCTTCATACCTTTACCAAAGTTTCTGACTAGCAGCCAACCGCTAATATATTTAGTTTTACTAGCTAAAATAATAATCTAGATGGGATAAGAATAATATTGATGGCAATAATTATGCCAGCCCAGAGTTATTTAGTTGATGAAAAATATAAAGTTGCAGTTCTTTTTTTTTTTGCACACAATTGCAGCTCTTGCTTAATGCATTTATTATTGTAAATAAAAATATATTTCTAAAATAGATATTTATGTTATAAAAAACCGTTGCATTATAATTATAGTTTTACATAACTTCATGCCTGTTATGCAATAAAACAATTGTAACACTAATACATTATTTTTTTTGTTTTTTTTTTATTTTGCAACATGAATATGAATTTTAAAATATATATTTATATTTAAAATAAAAAACACAAAAAAAAAATATTAATTTATATACAATAGTTAAAAGAATGTGCATTATACATAAGAAAGCATAATATTTTTAAAATTGTAGACAAATGTACTATTAACCTAACTTAGCTGCTCTAACCTAATAAACCCTATACAGGCATCAGGGGTGGTTAGTTGTTTAAGGCCTAATAAATGGTAACCATCAATAATCACCTAATTCACCCCCATACAGGTATGGGGGTGGTTAGGAGAGTAAAGCCTACCAAATCCTAACTAAAAATATAATCACCCAAAACAAAATGTATATCTTACCTGATAAATTAATTTATTTCATGGTGGCGAGAATCCATAAGCTGTTATATATGGGATATACATTCCTACCAGGAGGAGGCAACGTTTCCCAAACCTCAAAAGCAAATAAAACCCTTCCCACCTCACTCATAATATCTGAGTGAGGATTCTGCAAAAACTGAAGAATCCTAAATTCTAAAAGAATGCCATAAATAATCACTAGAAATACACCATGAAATATAAGTTTTCCAAACTTTGTGATAGATTTTCCTAGAAACAGGCATGCGGGCCTTAATCAGAATGTTAATCACAGAGTCAGAGAAACCTCTATGACTGAGAACTAAGCATTCAATTTCCATGCCATCAAGTGTAGAGACTTTAGATCTGGATGGAAGGGACCTTGAGACAGAAGGTCTGGCCTTAGAGGAAGAGGCCATGGTAGGCAACTGGACATTTGGACCAGATCTGCATACCAAAACCTGTGAGGCCATGCTGGGGCGATTATGATTACAAATCACTGTCTCAATTTTATCTTGGAAATCACTCCGGAGACTAGGATCAGAGGGGGGAATATATAAGCAGGCTGAAAAGACCAGGGTACTGTTAGAGCATCCAATATCTCTGCCTGAGGATCCCTGGACCTTGCATGGTAGCTGGAAAGTTTGTTGTTCAAATGAGAGGTCATCTGATCTATTTATGGTAGGCCCCAGTGTTTTACAATCAGATAAACTATATCTTAGTGGAGAGAAGTAGGGACTGACGACTGAGGTAGTCTGCCTCCCAGTTGACTACACCTGGGATGTGAATCACATTGATGAGGCAAGAATTGGTTTCTGCCCAAGAGAGGAATTTAGATACTTCTATCATGGCTAGGGAACTGCGAGTTACCCCTTGATGATTGACATAAGCTACTGCAGCCTCCCTTTTCAATAGAGAGAGAGTTCCAAAACATTGATTGGTAACCTCGATTCCCGAGTATTCCAAACTCTTTGTGCTATCAGAGACCCCCAGACAGCTACCCAACCTGAAAGACTTGCATCTGTGGTGATCACAGATCAGGAGAAGAAGCTGAAGGAGTGCCTAACCAAAGGCAAGGTCTAATAACAAAGGATGTATATGAAGTGATCTGTGTCTTAATTAAAAGTACATATATTTAATAACACTTGTTACATAAAATACAAATTACAAATTAATGCATGGATCCATGACTAAAATAACTGTAGTTAGATACAACAGATATAAAATAATAAAGCGCTGTGAGAGCTACCAGATGTATGCTCTTATGATATGATAGTCTGTTTAAGAGCAGTCAGGATAAAAACATACAGTTTAAAACATAGAAACAAGGCATAGAATATAGAAAAACAATAAAAAAAACATAATTTATGCTTACCTGATAAATTCCTTTCTCCTGTAGTGTAGTCAGTCCACGGGTCATCCATTACTTATGGAATATTAACTCCTCCCCAACAGGAAGTGCAAGAGGATCACCCAAGCAGAGCTGATATATAGCTCCTCCCCTCTACGTCACACCCAGTCATTCGACCGAAAACCAAACGAGAAAGGAGAAACTATAGGGTGCAGTGGTGACTGGAGTATAATTTAAAATTTAGACCTGCCATAAAAAACAGGGCGGGCCGTGGACTGACTACACTACAGGAGAAAGGAATTTATCAGGTAAGCATAAATTATGTTTTCTCCTGTTAAGTGTAGTCAGTCCACGGGTCATCCATTACTTATGGGATACCAATACCAAAGCTAAAGTACACGGATGACGGGAGGGACAGGCAGGATCTTTATACGGAAGGAACCACTGCCTGAAGAACCTTTCTCCCAAAAACAGCCTCCGAAGAAGCAAAAGTGTCAAATTTGTAAAATTTGGAAAAAGTATGAAGAGAAGACCAAGTTGCAGCCTTGCAAATCTGTTCAACAGAGGCCTCATTCTTAAAGGCCCAAGTGGAAGCCACAGCTCTAGTAGAATGAGCTGTAATCCTTTCAGGAGGTTGCTGTCCAGCAGTCTCATAAGCTAAACGTATTATGCTACGAAGCCAAAAGGATAGAGAGGTAGCAGATGCTTTTTGACCTCTTCTCTGTCCAGAATAAACGACAAACAGGGAAGAAGTTTGGCGAAAATCTTTAGTTGCCTGTAAATTTCAGGGCACGGACTACGTCTAGATTGTGCAGAAGTCATTCCTTCTTTGAAGAAGGGTTAGGGCACAATGATGGAACAACAATCTCTTGATTGATATTCTTGTTAGTGACTACCTTAGGTAAGAACCCAGGTTTAGTACGCAGAACTACCTTATCTGAATGAAAAATCAGATAAGGAGAATCACAATGTAAGGCTGATAACTCAGAGACTCTACGAGCCGAGGAAATAGCCATTAAAAACAGAACTTTCCAAGATAACAGCTTGATATCAATGGAATGAAGGGGTTCAAACGGAACACCCTGTAAAACGTTAAGAACTAAGTTTAAACTTCACGGTGGAGCTACAGTCTTAAACACAGGCTTAAGCCTAGCCAAAGCCTGACAAAAAGCCTGAACGTCTGGAACTTCTGACAGACGTTTGTGTAAAAGGATGGACAGAGCTGAGATCTGTCCCTTTAAAGAACTTGCAGATAAACCCTTTTCTAAACCTTCTTGTAGAAAAGACAACATCCTAGGAATCCTAACCTTACTCCATGAGTAACTCTTGGATTCGCAGCAGTGTAAGTATTTACGCCATATCTTATGGTAAATTTTCCTGGTAACAGGTTTCCTAGCCTGTATTAAGGTATCAATTACTGACTCCGAAAATCCACGCTTTGATAAAATCAAGCATTCAATTTCCATGCAGTCAGCTTCAGAGAAATTAGATTTTGATGTTTGAAAGGACCCTGAATTAGAAGGTCCTGTCTCAGAGGCAGAGACCAAGGTGGACAGGATGACATGTCCACTAGATCTGCATACCAGGTCCTGCGTGGCCACGCAGGCGCTATTAGAATCACTGATGCTTTCTCCTGTTTGATCCTGGCAATCAAACGAGGAAGCATCGGGAAGGGTGGAAACACATAAGCCATCCTGAAGGTCCAAGGTGCTGTCAAAGCATCTATCAGGACCGCTCCCGGGTCCCTGGACCTGGACCCGTAACAAGGAAGCTTGGCGTTCTGGCGAGATGCCATGAGATCCATATCTGGTTTGCCCCAACGTCGAAGTATTTGGGCAAAGACCTCCGGATGAAGTTCCCACTCCCCCGGATGAAAAGTCTGGCGACTTAGGAAATCCGCCTCCCAGTTCTCCACTCCTGGGATGTGGATCGCTGACAGGTGGCAAGAGTGAGATCCAAATCTGGCGTGCCCCATAGCTGAATTAGCTGGGCAAACACCTCCGGATGAAGTTCCCACTCCCCCGGATGAAAAGTCTGACGATTCAGGAAATCCACCTACCAGTTCTCTACTTCTGGTATGTGGATTGCTGATAGATGGCAAGAGTGATCTTCTGCCCATCTAATTATTTTGGTAACTTCCATCATCGCTAGAGAACTCCTTGTTCCTCCCTGATGATTGACATAAGCTACAGTCGTGATGTCCGACTGAAACCTGATGAATTTGGCCGCAGCAAGCTGAGGCCACGCCTGAAGCGTATTGAAAATCGCTCTCAGTTCCAGAATGTTTGTCAGAAGAATCGATTCCTCCCGAGACCATAAACCCTGAGCTTTCAGGGAGTTCCAGACTGCACCCCAGTTTTTATCCATAGGATCTTTGAAAGCACAACTGTCCTCAATAGGTATAGTTGTACGCTTAGACAGAGTAGAAATAGCTCCCTCCACCTTAGGAACAGTCTGCCATGAGTCCCGCAAGGTGTCAGATATAGGAAACATTTTATTAAAAACAGGAGGGGGAGAGAACGGAATACCTGGTTTATCCCACTCCTTAGCAATAATATTTAAAACATCAGTGTAAACAGGAACCTCTAAATACTTATCCATTTTACACAATTTCTCTGGAACTACTATAGGGTCACAATCATCCAGAGTTGCTAATACCTCCTTAAGCAATAAACGGAGGTGTTCAAGTTTAAATTTAAAGGCCGTCATATCAGAATCTGTCTGAGGAAGCGTCTTATCTGAATCAGAAATCTCTCCCTCAGATAACAAATCCCTCACCCCTTCAGAGCATTGTGAGGTCATATCAGATACGGCTACTAAAGCGTGAGATAGCTCAGTATTTTTCCTTAACCCAGAACTATCCCGCTTTCCTTGTAAACCAGGCAGTTTGGATAAAACCTCTGTGAGGGTTGTATTCATAACTGTGGCCATGTCATGCAAAGTAAATGAACCTGACGCACTAGAGGTACCTGGCGTCACTTGTGCGGGCGTTACTGGTTGTGACACTTGTGGAGGGCTAGAAGGCGAACCCTCATTTGTATCTGACTGAGAATCATTTAAAGCTCTATTTTTAAATGCTAACATATGATCCTTATAATTTATAGACATATCAGTACATTTGGGACACATTCTAAGAGGGGGTTCCACAATGACTTCCAAATATATTGAACAAGGATTTTCCTTGGTGTCAGACATGTTAAACAGGCTAGCAATGCAACAAGCAAGCTTGGAAAACACTTTAATCAAAGTAAAAAACACTTAGAAATAAAACGGTACTGTGCCTTTAAGAGAATAAAAGCTGCACAAGTTCTGCAAAACAGTGTAAAAAAGCAGTAAACTTAATGAAATTTTTACAGTAGCATCCTACAGCCTTAGTAACTTTGCACAACTATGCAAATAACCAATTAACCCCTTAATGACAAAACCGGATTGAAAAAACATCAAAACCAGTAAAAAAGACTTTCAGCACCCTGCCACAGCTCTGCTGTGGCTCCTACCTGCCCTTCAGAACGATTTGTGGGGGGAAAAACCTCCTTTACAACCCTCAAACACAGCAGGAACCCTTGGAGAAGCAGTTGGATGACTCAGAGAAAAATAAACTGCACAACTGAGGCCGAAAATAGGCCCCTCCCACCTCACTCGTTTCTTGAGGCCTAGTAAAAGAAAACACCTGAGTGTTTTCTAATTAATTATGTGGGTTAAAAAACCCAAACACAAGCCACAATGACCCCTCAGTCCCTTACAAAAAACGTTTAAAAATGCTTTCCTTTTGAAAAATAAAAACGTTTTTATCTTTTAAAAATGGTGTCACCAGTAACAAACAAAAAAGCCCTTCAAGCAAGCTGAAACTTCTATGACTTTAATCAAAGTAAATCAAGTGAAATACAGCTTACCCTTCCCTCATGGGAATATTACCAGCCTTTTCTAGAATTAACACAGTCTGTCTAGAAAAATATAGCCTGAACATACCTCATATGCAGCTTAGCATGCAAGCTGTTCCCCCAACTGAAGTCTTTCCTGTACTCTTCAGCCCTTGTGAGAACAGCAGTGGATCTTAGTTACAAAGTGCTAATATCATAAACCTCCTTGCCAAAATCTTCATCTCTTTTCTGCCAAAGAGTAAATAGTACACACTGGCACCATTTAAAATAACAAACTTTTGCTTGAGAAATAAAAAACTAACATTTTGTCACCACACTCATTACCATTTCCTAGCAGTTAGAGTAGGCAAAGAGAATGACTGGGGGGTGGAGTTAGGGGGGAGCTATATGGGCAGCTCTGCTGTGGGTGCTCTTTGCCACTTTCTGTTGGGAAGGAGAATATCCCACAAGTAATGGATGAATCCGTGGACTCGATACATCTTACAAGAGAAAAACTACTATTCATTTGAAGTTCAGACTAAGTGCATTGTCTAGTTATCTTGCATTTGTTGATTATGCAAAACTACTGTGTTGACTGGTCCTTTAACAACTATAAGTAAAAACGTAAACGTAGTCTGCAAAAGAGCTTTATCTTGATGGAATATCAGATAAGGAGACTGATAAGAGAGAGCAGACAATTCAGAAACTCTATAGCAGAAGAGATAGCCAAAAAATAACACTTTCCATGAAAGTAGTTTAATGTCCAATTTATGCATAGATTCAAATGGAGGAGCATGTAAAACTTTTAATACCAGGTTAAGACTCCAAGGAGGAGAAATAGGTTTAATAACAGGTTTAATCTGCATTAAAGCCTAAACAAATCAACGAATATCAGGAAGGTTAGCAATCTTCCTATAAAATAATACAGAAGGAGCAGAGGTTTGTCCTTTCAAAGAACTGGCAGATAAACCTTTATCTAAACCATTCTGCAAAAACTGAAGAATCCTAAATTCTAAAAGAATGCCATAAATAATCACTAGAAATACACCATGAAATATAAGTTTTCCAAACTTTGTGATAGATTTTCCTAGAAACAGGCATGCGGGCCTTAATCAGAATGTTAATCACAGAGTCAGAGAAACCTCTATGACTGAGAACTAAGCATTCAATTTCCATGCCATCAAGTGTAGAGACTTTAGATCTGGATGGAAGGGACCTTGAGACAGAAGGTCTGGCCTTAGAGGAAGAGGCCATGGTAGGCAACTGGACATTTGGACCAGATCTGCATACCAAAACCTGTGAGGCCATGCTGGGGCGATTATGATTACAAATCACTGTCTCAATTTTATCTTGGAAATCACTCCGGAGACTAGGATCAGAGGGGGGAATATATAAGCAGGCTGAAAAGACCAGGGTACTGTTAGAGCATCCAATATCTCTGCCTGAGGATCCCTGGACCTTGCATGGTAGCTGGAAAGTTTGTTGTTCAAATGAGAGGTCATCTGATCTATTTATGGTAGGCCCCAGTGTTTTACAATCAGATAAACTATATCTTAGTGGAGAGAAGTAGGGACTGACGACTGAGGTAGTCTGCCTCCCAGTTGACTACACCTGGGATGTGAATCACATTGATGAGGCAAGAATTGGTTTCTGCCCAAGAGAGGAATTGAGATACTTCTATCATGGCTAGGGAACTGCGAGTTACCCCTTGATGATTGACATAAGCTACTGCTGTAATATTGTCTGAAAACAGAGTTAAGCCTCCCTTTTCAATAGAGAGAGAGAGTTCCAAAACATTGATTGGTAACCTCGATTCCCGAGTATTCCAAACTCTTTGTGCTATCAGAGACCCCCAGACAGCTACCCAACCTGAAAGACTTGCATCTGTGGTGATCACAGATCAGGAGAAGAAGCTGAAGGAGTGCCTAACCAAAGGCAAGGTCTAATAACAAAGGATGTATATGAAGTGATCTGTGTCTTAATTAAAAGTACATATATTTAATAACACTTGTTACTTAAAATACAAATTACAAATTAATGCATGGATCCATGACTAAAATAACTGTAGTTAGATACAACAGATATAAAATAATAAAGCGCTGTGAGAGCTACCAGATGTATGCTCTTATGATATGATAGTCTGTTTAAGAGCAGTCAGGATAAAAGCATACAGTTTAAAACATAGAAACAAGGCATAGAATATAGAAAAACAATAAAAAAAACATAATTTATGCTTACCTGATAAATTCCTTTCTCCTGTAGTGTAGTCAGTCCACGGGTCATCCATTACTTATGGGATATTAACTCCTCCCCAACAGGAAGTGCAAGAGGATCACCCAAGCAGAGCTGCTATATAGCTCCTCCCCTCTACGTCACACCCAGTCATTCGACCGAAAACCAAACGAGAAAGGAGAAACTATAGGGTGCAGTGGTGACTGGAGTATAATTTAAAATTTAGACCTGCCATAAAAAACAGGGCGGGCCGTGGACTGACTACACTACAGGAGAAAGGAATTTATCAGGTAAGCATAAATTATGTTTTCTCCTGTTAAGTGTAGTCAGTCCACGGGTCATCCATTACTTATGGGATACCAATACCAAAGCTAAAGTACACGGATGACGGGAGGGACAGGCAGGATCTTTATACGGAAGGAACCACTGCCTGAAGAACCTTTCTCCCAAAAACAGCCTCCAAAGAAGCAAAAGTGTAAAATTTGTAACATTTGGAAAAAGTATGAAGAGAAGACCAAGTTGCAGCCTTGCAAATCTGTTCAACAGAGGCCTCATTCTTAAAGGCCCAAGTGGAAGCCACAGCTCTAGTAGAATGAGCTGTAATCCTTTCAGGAGGTTGCTGTCCAGCAGTCTCATAAGCTAAACGTATTATGCTACGAAGCCAAAAGGATAGAGAGGTAGCAGATGATTTTTGACCTCTCCTCTGTCCAGAATAAACGACAAACAGGGAAGAAGTTTGGCGAAAATCTTTAGTTGCCTGTAAATAAAATTTCAGGGCACGGACTACGTCTAGATTGTGCAGAAGTCGTTCCTTCTTTGAAGAAGGGTTAGGGCACAATGATGGAACAACAATCTCTTGATTGATATTCTTGTTAGTGACTACCTTAGGTAAGAACCCAGGTTTAGTACGCAGAACTACCTTATCTGAATGAAAAATCAGATAAGGAGAATCACAATGTAAGGCTGATAACTCAGAGACTCTACGAGCCGAGGAAATAGCCATTAAAAACAGAACTTTCCAAGATAACAGCTTGATATCAATGGAATGAAGGGGTTCAAACGGAACACCCTGTAAAATGTTAAGAACTAAGTTTAAACTCCACGGTGGAGCTACAGTCTTAAACACAGGCTTAATCCTAGCCAAAGCCTGACAAAAAGCCTGAACGTCTGGAACTTCTGACAGACGTTTGTGTAAAAGGATGGACAGAGCTGAGATCTGTCTCTTTAAAGAACTTGCAGATAAACCCTTTTCTAAACCTTCTTGTAGAAAAGACAACATCCTAGGAATCCTAACCTTACTCCATGAGTAACTCTTGGATTCGCAGCAGTGTAAGTATTTACGCCATATCTTATGGTAAATTTTCCTGGTAACAGGTTTCCTAGCCTGTATTAAGGTATCAATTACTGACTCCGAAAATCCACGCTTTGATAAAATCAAGCGTTCAATTTCCATGCAGTCAGCTTCAGAGAAATTAGATTTTGATGTTTGAAAGGACCCTGAATTAGAAGGTCCTGTCTCAGAGGCAGAGACCAAGGTGGACAGGATGACATGTCCACTAGATCTGCATACCAGGTCCTGCGTGGCCACGCAGGCGCTATTAGAATCACCGATGCTTTCTCCTGTTTGATCCTGGCAATCAAATGAGGAAGCATCGGGAAGGGTGGAAACACATAAGCCATCCTGAAGGTCCAAGGTGCTGTCAAAGCATCTATCAGGACCGCTCCCGGGTCCCTGGACCCGTAACAAGGAAGCTTGGCGTTCTGGCGAGATGCCATGAGATCCATATCTGGTTTGCCCCAACGTCGAAGTATTTGGGCAAAGACCTCCGGATGAAGTTCCCACTCCCCCGGATGAAAAGTCTGGCGACTTAGGAAATCCGCCTCCCAGTTCTCCACTCCTGGGATGTGGATCGCTGACAGGTGGCAAGAGTGAGACTCTGCCCAGCGAATTATCTTTGATACTTCCATCATCGCTAGGGAACTCCTTGTCCCTCCCTGATGGTTGATGTAAGCCACAGTCGTGATGTTGTCCGACTGAAACCTGATGAACCTCAGAGTTGCTAACTGAGGCCAAGCCAGAAGGGCATTGAGAACTGCTCTCAATTCCAGAATGTTTATTGGAAGGAGACTCTCCTCTTGAGTCCATGATCCCTGAGCCTTCAGGGAATTCCAGACAGCGCCCCAACCTAGTAGGCTGGCGTCTGTTGTTACAATTGTCCAGTCTGGCCTGCTGAAGGGCATCCCCCTGGACAGATGTGGCCGAGAAAGCCACCATAGAAGAGAATCTCTGGTCTCTTGATCCAGATTCAGCGTAGGGGACAAATCTGAGTAATCCCCATTCCACTGACTTAGCATGCACAATTGCAGCGGTCTGAGATGCAGGCGTGCAAAAGGAACTATGTCCATTGCCGCTACCATTAAGCCGATTACCTCCATGCATTGAGCCACTGACGGGTGTTGAATGGAATGAAGGACACGGCAAGCATTTAGAAGCTTTGTTAACCTGTCCTCTGTCAGGTAAATTTTCATTTCTACAGAATCTATAAGAGTCCCCAAGAAGGGAACTCTTGTGAGTGGTAAGAGAGAACTCTTCTCCTCGTTCACTTTCCACCCATGCGACCTTAGAAATGCCAGCACTAACTCTGTATGAGACTTGGCAGTTTGGAAGCTTGACGCTTGTATCAGAATGTCGTCTAGGTACGGAGCTACCGAAATTCCTCGCGGTCTTAGTACCGCCAGAAGAGAGCCCAGAACCTTTGTAAAGATTCTTGGAGGCGTAGCCAACCCGAAGGGAAGAGCTACAAACTGGTAATGCTTGTCTAGAAAGGCAAACCTTAGATACCGGTAATGTTCTTTGTGAATCGGTATGTGAAGGTAAGCATCCTTTAAATCGACTGTGGTCATGTACTGACCTCTTTGGATCATGGGTAAGATTGTCCGAATAGTTTCCATTTTGAACGATGGAACTCTTAGGAATTTGTTTAGGATCTTTAAATCCAATATTGGTCTGAAGGTTCCCTCTTTTTTGGGAACCACAAACAGATTTGAGTAAAACCCTTGTCCGTGTTCCGACCGCGGAACTGGGTGGATCACTCCCATTAGTAAAAGGTCTTGTACACAGCGTAGAAACGCCTCTTTCTTTATCTGGTTTGTTGACAACCTTGAAAGGTGAAATCTCCCTTGTGGAGGAGAAGCTTTGAAGTCCAGAAGATATCCCTGAGATATGATCTCCAACGCCCAGGGATCCTGGACATCTCTTGCCCAAGCCTGGGCGAAGAGAGAGAGTCTGCCCCCCACTAGATCCGTTTCCGGATCGGGGGCCCTCACTTCATGCAGTCTTAGGGGCAGCAGCAGGTTTTCTGGCCTGCTTGCCCTTGTTCCAGGTCTGGTTAGGTTTACAGCCTTGTCTGTAGCGAGCAACAGCTCCTTCCTGTTTTGGAGCAGAGGAAGTTGATGCTGCTCCTGCCTTGAAGTTACGAAAGGCACGAAAATTAGACTGTCTAGCCCTAGGTTTGGCTCTGTCTTGAGGCAGGGCATGGCCTTTACCCCCCGTAATATCAGCGATAATTTCTTTCAAACCGGGCCCGAATAAAGTCTGCCCCTTGAAAGGTATGTTAAGTAATTTAGATTTAGAGGTTACATCAGCTGACCAGGATTTTAGCCACAGCGCTCTGCGTGCCTGAATGGCGAATCCGGAATTCTTAGCCGTAAGTTTAGTTAAATGTACTACGGCATCAGAAATAAATGAATTAGCTAGCTTAAGGGTTTTAAGCTTGTGTGTAATCTCATCTAATGGCGCTGAGTCAAGGGTCTCTTCCAGAGACTCAAACCAAAATGCTGCCGCAGCCGTGACAGGCGCAATGCATGCAAGGGGTTGCAATATAAAACCTTGTTGAACAAACATTTTCTTAAGGTAACCCTCTAACTTTTTATCCATTGGATCTGAAAAGGCACAGCTATCCTCCACCGGGATAGTGGTACGCTTAGCTAAAGTAGAAACTGCTCCCTCCACCTTAGGGACCGTTTGCCATAAGTCCCGTGTGGTGGCGTCTATTGGAAACATTTTTCTGAATATAGGAGGGGTGAGAAAGGCACACCGGGTCTATCCCACTCCTTAGTAACAATATCAGTAAGTCTCTTAGGTATAGGAAAAACGTCAGTACTCGTCGGTACCGCAAAATATTTATCCAACCTACACATTTTCTCTGGGATTGCAACTGTGTTACAATCATTCAGAGCCGCTAACACCTCCCCTAGTAATATACGGAGGTTTTCCAGCTTAAACTTAAAATTTGAAATGTCTGAATCCAGTTTATTTGGATCAGATCCGTCACCCGCAGAATGAAGCTCTCCGTCCTCATGCTCTGCAAATTGTGACGCAGTATCAGACATGGCCCTAGCATTATCAGCGCATTCTGTTCTCATCCCAGAGTGATCTCGTTTACCCCTAAGTTCTGGCAATTTAGACAAAACTTCAGTCATAACATTAGCCATGTCTTGTAGAGTGATTTGTAATGGCCGCCCTGATGTACTTGGCGTTACAATATCACGCACCTCCTGAGCGGGAGATGCAGGTACTGACACGTGAGGCAAGTTAGTCGGCATAACTTCCCCCTCGTTGTCTGGTGAATGTTGCTTAACATGTACAGATTGACTTTTATTTAAAGTAGCATCAATGCAATTAGTACATAAATTTCTATTGGGCTCCACCTTGGCTTTTGAACATATTGCACAAAGAGATTCCTCTGTGTCAGACATGTTTAAACAAACTAGCAATTAGACTAGCAAGCTTGGAAATACTTTTCAACTAAATTTACAAGCAATATGCAAAACGTTACTGTGCCTTTAAGAAGCACACAAAAACTGTCACAGTTGAAATAACAATGAACCGGATTAGTTATAGAAACCAAATTTTCACAGTAAAAGCATAAATTTAGCAAAGGATTGCACTCATTAGCAATGGATGATTAACCCTTAATATCAGAAAAAACGGATAACAATTGAAAATATAAGCGTTTTTATCACAGTCAAAGCACAGTCTCACAGGTCTGCTGTGAGTGATTACCTCCCTCAAAACTAGTTTTGAAGACCCCTGAGCTCTGTGGAGACGTCCTGGATCATGCAGGGAGAAAAAGGCAGACTGTGACTGAATTTCTGATGCGTAGTAAAAGCGCCAAAATAGGCCCTTCCCACTCACAATACAACAGTGAGGGAAGCTCAGTAAACTGTTTTAATTTAAAACAAAGGACAGCCATGTGGAAAATAACGCCCAAAACAATTTTTCACCAAGTACCTCAGATAATTAAACGATTTAACATGCCAGCAAACGTTTAAAATCTAATTTATGAAATGTCATTAAAAGCCTGCTGCTAGTCGCTCCCACTGCAAGTTAGGCTAAAAGTTATATGCATACAGTATTTTCCCAGTGAAGTGCCATTCCCCAGAAATACTTAAGTGTAAACATACATACATATCAGCCTGATACCAGTTGCTACTACTGCATTTAAGGCTGTACTTACATTATATCGGTATTAGCAGTATTTTCTCAGTCAATTCCATTCCTTAGAAAATAATATACTGCAACATACCTCTTTGCAGGTGAACCTGCCCGCTGTCCCCTGATCTGAAGTTACCTCACTCCTCAGAATGGCCGAGAACAGCAAATGGATCTTAGTTACGTCCGCTAAGATCATACACAAAACTCAGGTAGATTCTTCTTCAAATTCTGCCTGAGAAGAAAACAACACACTCCGGTGCCGTTTAAAATAACAAACTTTTGATTGAAGATATAAAAACTAAGTTTAATCACCACAGTCCTCTCACACATCCTATCTATTAGTTGGGTGCAAGAGAATGACTAGGTGTGACGTAGAGGGGAGGAGCTATATAGCAGCTCTGCTTGGGGGATCCTCTTGCACTTCCTGTTGGGGAGGAGTTAATATCCCATAAGTAATGGATGACCCGTGGACTGACTACACTTAACAGGAGAAACAGTGATTAAGAAGCAATCAATGCCAAATGTGAGTTAATATAAGTTCATACAATAGTTCATCAAGTGGTATATCAGTCCTCCTCCTAATTGTTGTCCAAAGTGTAGGTGCAAAAAAATGATGGAAAATCCACAATAGTGATGCTGTGTTCAAAAATCTCAGTTAAAGCAAAAAAATTGTGAAAAATTATAGTGAACCTAAAAATGGAAACAACTTGGTGTATCCAAAAAATAAAAAGGGGGTGATGTAAAATATTAAATATAAAAAATAAAATATATAATATAAATTTAAAAAAACAAAAAATTCAAAAAATTCTAAAAATTAAAAAATTTAAAAATCATCATTATACATATATACATACTTTCATCATCATATATATAATTTTTGATCATTTTTATAACCATATTTCTTCTGTTATGTGTGATCAGTCCACGGGTCATCATTACTTCTGGGATATTATCTGCTCCCCTACAGGAAGTGCAAGAGGATTCACCCAGCAGAGTTGCTATATAGCTCCTCCCCTCTACGTCACCCCCAGTCATTCTCTTGCACCCAAAGACTAGATAGGAGGTGTGAGAGGACTATGGTGATTATACTTAGTTTTTATAACTTCAATCAAAAGTTTGTTATTTTACAATAGCACCGGAGCGTGTTATTACTTCTCTGGCAGAGTTTGAAGAAGAATCTACCAGAGTTTTTCTTATGATTTTAACCGGAGTAGTTAAGATCATATTGCTGTTTCTCGGCCATCTGAGGGAGGTAAAAGCTTCAGATCAGGGGACAGCGGGCAGTTGAATCTGCATTGAGGTATGTAGCAGTTTTTATTTTCTGAATGGAATTGATGAGAAAATCCTGCCATACCGTTATAATGACATGTATGTATACTCTACACTTCAGTATTCTGGGGATGGTATTTCACCGGAATTACTCTGTAAAAGTACATTAAACCTTTTAATAGGTATTTAATTCATGTTAAACGTTTTTGCTGGAATGTAGAATCGTTTGCATTTCTGAGGTACTGAGTGAATAAATCTTTGGGCATTATTTTTCCACTTGGCAGTTTGCTTGTTTTGATTATGACAGTTTCGTTTCTCTTTCACTGCTGTGTGTGAGGGGGAGGGGCCGTTTTTGGCGCTCTTTGCTACGCATCAAAAATTTCCAGTCAGTTACTCTTGTATTTTCTGCATGATCCGGTTCATCTCTAACAGAACTCCGGGGTCTTCAAACTTCTTTGAAGGGAGGTAGATTCTCTCAGCAGAGCTGTGAGACTTACGTAGTGACTGTGTTTTAAAACGTTGCTCTGTGATTTTTATGTTTAAAATTTAATTAGTGTTACTTTACTAATGGGAACAAACCTTTGCTAACAAGTTGTGTTGTTTTTAAAGAGTGATGCTATAACTGTTTTTCAGTTCATTATTTCAACTGTCATTTAATCGTTTAGTGCTTCTTGAGGCACAGTACGTTTTTTGTTAAATAAGATTGTAACCAAGTTGCATGTTTATTGCTAGTGTGTTAAAACATGTCTGATTCAGAGGAAGATACCTGTGTCATTTGTTCCGATGCCAAGGTGGAGCCCAATAGAAATTTATGTACTAACTGTATTGATGCTACTTTAAATAAAAGCCAATCTGTACAAATTGAACAAATTTCACCAAACAGCGAGGGGAGAGTTATGCCGTCTAACTCGCCTCACGTGTCAGTACCTGCGTCTCCCGCCCGGGAGGTGCGTGATATTATGGCGCCTAGTACATCTGGGCAGCCATTACAGATAACATTACAAGATATGGCTACTGTTATGACTGAAGTTTTGGCTAAATTACCAGAACTAAGAGGCAAGCGTGATCACTCTGGGGTGAGAACAGAGTGCGCTGATAATTCTAGGGCCATGTCTGATACTGCGTCACAGCTTGCAGAGCATGAGGACGGAGAGCTTCATTCTGTAGGTGACGGTTCTGATCCAAGCAGATTGGATTCAGATATTTCAAATTTTAAATTTAAATTGGAAAACCTCCGTGTATTACTAGGGGAGGTCTTAGCGGCTCTTAACGATTGTAACACTGTTGCAATACCAGAGAAGATGTGTAGGTTGGATAAATACTTTGCGGTACCGGCGAGTACTGACGTTTTTCCTATACCTAAGAGATTAACTGAAATTGTTACTAAGGAGTGGGATAGACCCGGTGTGCCGTTCTCACCCCCTCCAATATTTAGAAAGATGTTTCCAATAGACGCCACCACACGGGACTTATGGCAAACGGTCCCTAAGGTGGAGGGAGCAGTTTCTACTTTAGCTAAGCGCACCACTATCCCGGTGGAGGATAGCTGTGCTTTTTCAGATCCTATGGATAAAAAATTAGAGGGTTACCTTAAGAAAATGTTTGTTCAACAAGGTTTTATATTGCAACCCCTTGCATGCATCGCGCCGATTACGGCTGCGGCAGCATTTTGGATTGAGTCTCTGGAAGAGAACCTTAGTTCCGCTACGCTGGACGACATTACGGACAGGCTTAGAGTCCTTAAACTAGCTAATTCATTCATTTCGGAGGCCGTAGTACATTTAACCAAACTTACGGCTAAGAATTCAGGATTCGCCATTCAGGCACGTAGGGCGCTGTGGCTAAAATCCTGGTCGGCTGATGTAACTTCTAAGTCCAAATTACTTAATATACCTTTCAAGGGGCAAACTTTATTTGGGCCCGGTTTGAAAGAAATTATCGCTGACATTACAGGAGGTAAGGGCCACGCTCTACCTCAAGACAAAGCCAAAGCTAAGGCTAGACAGTCTAATTTTCGTCCCTTTCGGAATTTCAAAGCAGGTGCAGCATCAACTTCCACTGCACCAAAACAGGAAGGAGCTGTTGCTCGTTACAGACAAGGCTGGAAACCTAACCAGTCCTGGAATAAGGGCAAGCAGGCCAGAAAACCTGCTGCTGCCCCTAAGACAGCATGAACCGAGGGCCCCCGATCCGGGACCGGATCTAGTGGGGGGCAGACTCTCTCTCTTCGCCCAGGCTTGGGCAAGAGATGTCCAGGATCCCTGGGCGCTAGAGATCATATCTCAGGGATACCTTCTAGACTTCAAATTATCTCCCCCAAGAGGGAGATTTCATCTGTCAAGGTTGTCAACAAACCAAATAAAGAAAGACGCGTTTCTACGCTGTGTACAAGATCTATTATTAATGGGAGTGATCCATCCGGTTCCGCGGTCGGAACAAGGACAAGGGTTTTACTCAAACCTGTTTGTGGTTCCCAAAAAAGAGGGAACTTTCAGGCCAATCTTGGATTTAAAGATCCTAAACAAATTCCTAAGAGTTCCATCGTTCAAAATGGAAACTATTCGGACAATCTTACCCATGATCCAAAAGGGTCAATACATGACCACAGTGGATTTAAAGGATGCTTACCTTCACATACCGATTCACAAAGATCATTACCGGTATCTAAGGTTTGCCTTCTTAGACAGGCATTACCAGTTTGTAGCCCTTCCATTCGGATTGGCTACGGCTCCAAGAATCTTCACAAAGGTTCTGGGTGCCCTTCTAGCGGTTCTGAGACCGCGAGGAATTTCGGTAGCTCCGTACCTAGACGACATTCTGATACAAGCTTCAAGCTTTCAAACTGCCAAGTCTCATACAGAGTTAGTTCTGGCATTTCTAAGGTCGCATGGATGGAAAGTGAACGAAAAGAAGAGTTCTCTCTTGCCTCTCACAAGAGTTCCATTCTTGGGGACTCTTATAGATTCTGTAGAAATGAAGATTTATCTGACAGAAGACAGATTAACAAAGCTTCTAAATGTATGCCGTGTCCTTCATTCCATTCAACTCCCGTCAGTAGCTCAATGCATGGAGGTGATCGGCTTAATGGTAGCAGCAATGGACATAGTACCCTTTGCACGCCTACATCTCAGACCGCTGCAATTGTGCATGCTGAGTCAGTGGAATGGGGATTACTCAGATTTGTCCCCCACTCTGAATCTGGATCAAGAGACCAGAAACTCTCTTCTATGGTGGCTTTCTCGGCCACATCTGTCCAGGGGGATGCCGTTCAGCAGGCCGGACTGGACAATCGTAACAACAGACGCCAGCCTTCTAGGTTGGGGCGCTGTCTGGAATTCTCTGAAGGCTCAGGGACAATGGAGTCAGGAGGAAAGTCTCCTGCCAATAAACATTCTGGAATTGAGAGCAGTTCTCAATGCCCTTCTAGCTTGGCCCCAGTTAACGACTCGGGGGTTCATCAGGTTTCAGTCGGACAACATCACGACTGTAGCTTACATCAACCATCAGGGAGGGACAAGAAGCTCCCTAGCAATGATAGAAGTATCAAAGATAATTCGCTGGGCAGAGTCTCACTCTTGCCACCTGTCAGCAATCCACATCCCGGGAGTGGAGAACTGGGAGGCGGATTTCTTGAGTCGCCAGACTCTTCATCCGGGGGAGTGGGAACTTCATCCGGAGGTCTTTGCCCAAATACTTCGACGTTGGGGCAAACCAGAGATAGATCTCATGGCGTCTCGACAGAACGCCAAACTTCCTCGCTACGGATCCAGATCCAGGGATCCGGGAGCGGTTCTGATAGATGCTTTGACAGCACCTTGGAACTTCAGGATGGCTTATGTGTTTCCACCCTTCCCGCTGCTTCCTCGATTGATTGCCAAAATCAAACAGGAGAGAGCATCAGTGATTCTAATAGCGCCTGCATGGCCGCGCAGGACTTGGTATGCAGATCTAGTGGACATGTCATCCTGTCCGCCTTGGTCTCTACCTCTAAGACAGGACCTTCTGATTCAGGGTCCATTCAAACATCAAAATCTAACTTCTCTGAAGCTGACTGCTTGGAAATTGAACGCTTGATTTTATCAAAACGTGGTTTTTCTGAATCGGTTATTGATACCCTGATACAGGCTAGGAAGCCTGTTACCAGAAAGATTTACCATAAAATATGGCGTAAATACCTATACTGGTGTGAATCCAAAGATTACTCCTGGAGTAAGGTTAGGATTCCTAGGATATTGTCTTTTCTACAAGAAGGTTTAGAAAAGGGTTTATCGGCTAGCTCATTAAAGGGACAGATCTCAGCTCTGTCCATCTTGTTACACAGGCGTCTGTCAGAAAATTCAGACATCCAGGCCTTTTGTCAGGCTTTAGCTAGGATCAAGCCTGTGTTTAAAACTGTTGCTCCGCCATGGAGTTTAAACTTAGTTCTTAACGTTTTACAGGGTGTTCCGTTTGAACCCCTTCATTCCATTGATATAAAATTATTATCTTGGAAAGTTCTATTTTTAATGGCTATTTCCTCGGCTCGAAGAGTCTCTGAGTTATCAGCCCTACATTGTGATTCTCCTTATCTGATCTTTCACTCAGACAAGGTAGTTCTGCGTACTAAACCTGGGTTCTTACCTAAGGTTGTTTCTAACAGGAATATCAATCAAGAGATTGTTGTTCCATCCTTGTGCCCAAATCCTTCTTCAAAGAAGGAACGTCTTCTACACAATCTGGATGTAGTTCGTGCCCTCAAGTTCTACTTGCAGGCAACTAAAGATTTTCGTCAAACTTCTTCCCTGTTTGTCGTTTATTCTGGACAGAGGAGACGGTCAAAAAGCTTCTGCTACCTCTCTCTCTTTTTGGCTTCGTAGCATAATACGTTTAGCCTATGAGACTGCTGGACAGCAGCCTCCTGAAAGAATTACAGCTCATTCCACTAGAGCTGTGGCTTCCACTTGGGCCTTTAAGAATGAGGCCTCTGTTGAACAGATTTGCAAGGCTGCAACTTGGTCTTCGCTTCATACTTTTTCCAAATTTTACAAATTTGACACTTTTGCTTCTTCGGAGGCTATTTTTGGGAGAAAGGTTCTTCAGGCAGTGGTTCCTTCTGTATAATGAGCCTGCCTATCCCTCCCGTCATCCGTGTACTTTTGCTTTGGTATTGGTATCCCAGAAGTAATGATGACCCGTGGACTGATCACACATAACAGAAGAAAACATAATTTATGCTTACCTGATAAATTCCTTTCTTCTGTTGTGTGATCAGTCCACGGCCCGCCCTGTTTTTTAAGGCAGGTAAATATTTTTTAAATTATAATTCAGTCACCACTACACCCTTGGCTTCTCCTTTCTCGTTGGTCTTTGGTCGAATGACTGGAGGTGACGTAGAGGGGAGGAGCTATATAGCAACTCTGCTGGGTGAATCCTCTTGCACTTCCTGTAGGGGAGCAGATAATATCCCAGAAGTAATGATGACCCGTGGACTGATCACACAACAGAAGAAAGGAATTTATCAGGTAAGCATAAATTATGTTTTTTATATTTAATCTATATTTTAACAATTTTTATTTTTTAATAAAAAAAAAATTGGTAATAAATCTTTGATGTTTGATCATAATTTCTATTGCAATTATGTTCTCATTGGCTATATGTAATTATGTTCTTAACCAGTCCAACTTAAACTGATCCCCCCGCACACCGGATGATAAACAAAAAGACACAATATTCTACATCCGGCAGCCAACCGTAAGTTCGAGTCGCATCAACTTCCGGTTTGGCGAGACTAACCACTTCCATTTAGATTACAATTTAGCGGTAATGGACCATAACAACTGATAAATCACCCGAGGTATTATATAAATTTATACAACCTTTTGGGCACAATCTTAATTACATAAACTTGGGCATTGGTATGACTTTGATCATTATGGTAATATAAGAAATCAGAATCCCCTTCGGTATACCATATCCGGTTCAAAGGGTCAGCAGATCCGGTTCATCACTTCCGGTGATAACTGTTGTTCTTTTGGCGGAAGTTTGAGTCGCACAAACTTCCGGTTTGGCGAAACTCACCACTTCCGGTTAGATTACAACTTAGCGGTAATGGGCCATAACATCTGATAAATCACCCGAGGTATTATATAAATCTATACAACCATTTGGGCACAATTTTAATTACATAAATTTGGGCATTGGTACAACTTTGATCATTATGGGAATATAAGAAATGAGAATCCCCTCCGGTATACCATATCCGGTTTTAAGGGTCAGTAGATCCGGTCCATCACTTCTGGTGATAACTGTTGTTTTTTTGGCGCCAAAGACTGAATATTTTGATTGGTCATACTATAGATATAAAGGAGCTGACTCACCAAACCATATACTAGTCTTGAAAAAGGCCCTACAGTGGGCTGAAACGCGTTGGCAATATATGGTGAGCTATATTTCAATCATATGTCACATATTTAAACAGTACTGTGCTATGTTATTATTTCTTTTTCACATGATTTGAGGATTTTCACATCTATCATTTTTTCATCGTTTTTTGGTCACTCTATTCCAAAAATTTGGATTTATTGTCACTGAATACTTAATTTGACTTTCATAAGTTATCATGATTTTTTAATTTTTAGAATTTTTTTAATTTTTTGTTTTTTGAATTTTATATTTTATATTTTACATCACCCCCTTTTTTTTTTTGGATACACCAAGTTGTTTTCATTTCTTGGTTCCATATAATTTTTCATATTTTTTCACAATTTTTTTTGCTTTAACTGAGATTTTTGAACACAGCATCACTATTGTGCATTTTCCATCATTTTTTTGCACCTACACTTTGGACAACAATTAGGAGGACTGATATACCACTTGATGAACTATTGTATGAACTTATATTAACTCACATTTGGCATTGATTGCTTCTTAATCACTGGTTTTTATTGTTTTTCTATATTCTATGCCTTGTTTCTATGTTTTAAACTGTATGTTTTTATCCTGACTGCTCTTAAACAGACTATCATATCATAAGAGCATACATCTGGTAGCTCTCACAGCGCTTTATTATTTTATATCTGTTGTATCTAACTGCAGTTATTTTAGTCATGGATCCATGCATTAATTTGTAATTTGTATTTTATGTAACAATTGTTATTAAATATATGTACTTTTAATTAAGACACAGATCACTTCATATACATCCTTTGTTATTAGACCTTGCCTTTGGTTAGGCGCTCCTTCAGCTTCTTCCCGTGTATTTGTCTTGTATTGTGGGTAGCTAGGGACCCATTCTGTTAAGGAGCCATAGGTCATTTCATCTAGCGCTTTAGGATATTTGCTATTTTCAATGTGATCACAGATCAGGTAGGACGAGCAAAAGAAGCCCCCTGAGTAATAGACAGGTAATTTAGCCAGTCAGAGATAGGTGCATGCTGGGATCCAAGAATATCTCCTGGGATATCTGTGTATAATCCTTGCACCATTGGTGCATCAAACAAAGCTGAAGAGATCCAATATGAAATCAAGGAAATGGGATGGAATCTGAAGCTGTAATCATGAGACCTAGTACTTCCATACACAGAGCCACTGAAGGGAATGAGAGAGACTGAAGGTTCAGACAAGTTGATATCAATTTTATTTGTCTCTTTTCTGTCAGGGAAAGAGTCATGGCCATACAACACAAATTTCTAAAAGTGCTTAAAAAGATGAAAACCAAAAAATAGAATACTATAAAATACCTTAACAGATTAAAAAATTGTTTTCCACTCAATGATAATTTCAGAAATGTAAAAAATGCATATATAAAAAAACAGAACTACAATTTGTATAAATTAGCATCCCTAATAATATAAAAGTAAATATAAATATAATGGGATATCGACATAAAATCATTAAGCCTTATCATAAAAATGTAATATACATTTATCTATTAAATAATTCCAGTATGAGTCCCAAACTGATATTGAATTGTAGTGCCGCTTAGAGTATGGTAGATCCACTTCTAGTAATTCTACCGAGATGCAAAGATAACTGTAAGACACAATAGTGCAACAACGATTCAAGGTAGTAGTAATATTTAATATCGCTTCAATCACGCAAATAAAATTGCACTCGCATAAGAAAAGTTAAAGCAATTATGTCAGTGGGAAAACTCGTTTTATCCCACATATACTGGAAGCTCCTGGTATATACTGTCCACCTGTTCTATGATCACAGTCTTGTTAGATTCCTTGACTAACTCCTCTGTCCTTTGACCGCTCTGTGCTGTCTCGTGGCCAGCAAGAGTCTCCGGCAGCAGTTCACATAAGCAATGATGTCAGTTGAAGTGATCACATGGGTCTCTGTATCATACAGAACGACTTTCTACCCGTTTTGTCTGAAAACAGCTCAGACTTTCTCAAGAAAAGTTCATTCTGTCAGGTGCATGCTTCTCAATATAAAGTAATGGAAACCTGCCATCTAGTGGTATTTCATGGGACTTTCCATATTTCATACAGATAAAATACCCTTATAAAGATACTAATTACAAATAAAAAACATTTTCATTTGTAACATACTATGTATCTAAGTGCCTACTGATATATAATAACTTTATGATTTAAATACAATGTAATTTATAACCTATTAATTTATTCACATTGAAGTTTTTATACATAAAGCTTTTTCTATTTTAAATTTATATAAAAAAATATATATTATTATTACTATCATTCCACAGCGCTATAAACATAGGCGGAATACAAGATAACATTTAAAGGGATCAAATGGGTAGAGGGCCCTGCCGAGAGTTGCACTGTTATAGTCGGCTTTTATGCTACAAACAGCTGGGCTCATAGGCTTACATTCTAAGGGGTTCAATATAATAACCTGATACTAATAATAATAACTCAAAAAATTAATTTCATGACTTAGGTAGAATATACCATTTTAAACAACTTTGCAGTTTACTTCTATTATCAAATGTACCACTGGTTTCTAACTGAACACATGAGTGATAATAAAAAAGTAAAAAAACTAACAATCACTCTATTCATAAGAGGTCAAATTACTTATTATAAAACTAATATATTTTTTGTAAAAATTAATATAGTTTATTGGAAATAAAAACCTAATAGCGCTGGGGGGTGGAGCCTGGCCGTGCCGGAACATGGCCGCACATAGTGCTCCGGGCTGTACAACATCTTATCCCTATATGAAAGTCGGTTGTTTGACCCGAAAAGATCATCGGTTAGCTGCCGGGTGAACGGGGAGACAGTGTGTTACCCCTGATAGTGAAATGGCGTGATCTGTGGCTCCTACCGGAAACTTTAACCTATTGCGCACACAGCATAGTGGAGCTCGGCGCCATCTTGCCTCACGGAGCTCCTCAGAAAAAGCCGGCATCGGAACAGCTAAAGGCAGGTGAGAAGTCGCATACAACAAAGCGCAAATCACTCAGGCAGGCTCCCTCATTGAAACGAACTTTGTCGTTCATGGTTGACAACAAGGACAGGCCAGCTACATAAGGGACTACTGCTTTAAATGCAGGGGCCGCCGCACCGCTAGTTCTGATAATAGGCTGAGCCCTGAGATGATTTCTTAGTTTTATAACAACCATACACAGCTATGTATGCTTATTACAGCTTCCTTGGTCCCAAAAAATCAGAAGTCAATGCAACATCATAAATGACATGTGAATGCAATCAGGCTTACACTGTACTAACCTCGGAGTTGATGGCACTATAGAGGGAAACATATCACCCAGCTCACAGTACCACATAGACATCCTATGAACCACAGGCGTCGTTTGAGAGCTCTCCTCTTTTTCCTTTTTTTATGCATTAGCGTAGCTTGTAACCGCTACTACAATTAATAAGACTTTTTGATAAATAAGCTCCTACTGCAAGGGGATTAGTGACTCAAAAATGGCATCTAAAAAGGGCGCTAAGATGGACAAAAACAACAAACAGCAAGCCTCTCTACCTATGTCGGTTAGCAACTTTTTCAGCCGTAATGAAACCTACAACACGGAGCAAAAAGATATGGGGGGTCACTTACAGAATTTGCAAGATGCAGCTCAGCAACTAACAGCCCCACTAGACCTGATGTCACAACTTAAAGCAGACATAGCCAATCTCTCCTCTAAGTCCGATTTTGACTCTCTAAAAAGCTTAATTAAATCAGAACTCACTTTCATAAGAAAAGAAATCTCGGACATTGGGTATAGAGTAAAAGATTTGGAGGAGACTCAAGAAACACTGTCCAATATGACCGGCTCTCTCACGACGCAAGATAATATAGCTGAGGCTAGGATTTCTGCTCTTCAAGACAAAATGGACGATTTAGACAACAGAAATCGTAGAAATAATTTAAGGATCCGTTGGATACCAGAGAAAATTGCCTCTGAGGATTTGGAGGAATATGTTCAACACCTTTTTCGTCACCTGAAAAAAGATCAACAGGCACCAGGAGTGGAACTTGATAGGGTTAATAGGGCTCTCAGGCTTCCTCCACCAGATTCTGCCCCACCAAGGGACGTGATACTAAGGTTCCTTAGATATAAGGATAAGGAAGAAGTATGGACATTGGCTCATCAGTTGAGAGATATAGCATATCTAGACCATGATCTTCAATTTTTTTTGGATCTGTGCCCTAACACTCTGTAAAGGAGGGAGATCGCTTTCATCACAAGGGTGCTCAGAGACAAAAAGATAAAATACAGATGGGGATATCCCTTCAGTCTGATTGTCTCTCATGGAGGCAATGTCTTTACATATAAGGAACCACAAGACTCTCACTAAGGGTCTTAACGTAACTTTCAACATCCCCCCAGACTTTAACACCCTGGGGAGCAATGAGGAAGGAGAATTTGCGGAGTCCAGGCAGCTGAGGGGAAAACAACACTGGCAGGTGGTACCCACCAGCAAACGCAGAAAGGACAAACAAAGACCTGCTTCTTCCTCGGAGGCAATAGTTTCTACCGTACAAGAGACATGAAGCCGATCAACTGTGGGTGAGATTGTTCTAGTTGTTAAGAGTAAGCCTGTACTTGTTCTTTTTCTTTTGGGCAATGTTGGGTGATAATGGCTAAGGAGTGCGTGCATATTGAAATGGGACATACATAGACTGTGCACCTTTTTTCGAGGTTGAACTTAAAAATGTTAAGTGAGGGAATTGATGTTGTTTATGCATTCCCCTTAATTCCTTAGCAGTGAGATATATTATCACTGTGCTTGGATTTTGTTTTCCTTTTTTTATGTTTTGGTGTTGTATTGTATTGTTGTTTGTTTTTATGTTTTGAACTGTTATGAAAAACTGCATAGGCTGGCATACTATTTCTCCATAAAGAAGGTCGGGAAAGGGGGCATATCGTGTTGTGGGTTCTGCACTGTGCACATATCTCATGAGATGAAAACACATATACAACGGGGCTCTCTAGAAATCCCCTGGGACCTATAGACAATAAAAAGGTGATACATTTTCTCACAGTTAATGCTAAGGGTCTCAATAGCCCGTTTAAAAGGAACCTGGCTATGAGAGACTTTAAAGAGAGGAAGGGAGAGGTGATCTTCCTGCAGGAGACGCACTTCCTACAAAACAGAGAACCTGGAACGTTTAAATATAAATTTGGGGATTCTTATTATGCATCCAATAACACTAAAAAGGGAGGAGTAGGCATATTATTTAAAATTGCCTCTGACGAAGCTGGGAGGAGCCCAGCGAAACGCGTAAGGCCACGCCCATCTCATAGAAGGAGGATATCGGTAAGCTGTGAGCAGCGGCGGATCCAAGCCTGCTTTAATACAGGATACTCGCTGCCACGGTTTTTTACCTCCTCCTGTGTTGACACGTTGTTGTCTATGTCCCTTGAACTCTGTACAGCCCTGTGAATTACTTTAACATCGAGACTGTGGGCACATAACGCTGCAGGCTTTTTTAACACACATTTAGCATTAAGCAAAGAACCCCGGTCAGTGTTACTCTATAGCGGGCTGAATATACACAGCGTGACAAGGGAATATTCGAGTCTCACAACACTTTGAATGTGGAATATTGCTTTCTGGTGGACATCTGTATGCATTTGTCACTACATACCTCATATGTTTGAGGGTATAGTCTGTAAGTGCGCATTTTGATGTTTTGTTTTTTATGTGAATAAAGTGCTAAGTGTTTTTAAAATCTGCACTTAGATTGGTGTTTTCCCCTTGGCTGCGCTCCATTCCCCTTTCTGTATCTACAGATTCTTCTCTTTCATACACCATTTCTCATGGAGATCACACCAGTGATCGGAAGGGAGCTGCACGGCGGACACCAAAAAGAAAAGGAACATTACTAAAAGGGAAGTTTGAAGGTTTTTTTGCTTTATTTATTTTTACACATTACTTTTCCGGAAAAGACACTACACAAGACTTTTGAACCTTATAGGACTATTCACCTGTGTTCTGTAACTGTTGATTGTCCGGCGGTTATTTTAAACTGCTTTACGGTATAAGCATCCTCTCTTATATCACCTTTCGTATGTGTTTAACTTTATTGGTGTATTTTTACTAGTGTTATATGTAACCTTGGGCCTTCTTCTTCCCTTTAGAATTGGCATTATTATCATATATATTTATTTTGTTTGTGGCGCTACCTAAGTATTGCATTTCTATACAATACAGTACTTTGTTCTTCTTAATTATTTAAAAGAGGCATACTATTTCAGGCACATAAAATTATAAAAGATAAACAGGGCAGATTCCTCATACTGGTGGGTACATTATTCCATAAGCAAGTAACGTTGGTCAATGCTTATGCCCCGAACACGGCACAAGGCGTCTTCTTTAAAACCTTGTCCAATGCAATTTTAGAAGTAGTTAAAGGCTCCTTAATAGTCTGTGGTGACCTCAACTGCACACTAGACCCCACGATAGGTAACTCTACAGGCACATCGTCCACTGCACACGCAATCATCAACAAACTTAAGATATGCCTTAGAGAGCTCACTCTGCATGATGTCTGGAGGATTTTGCATAGAAATAAGAGAGATTATACATTCTACTCCCACTCACACGCTAGGTATTCCAGGATTGATTACATCCTCACTGATGTTACTAGTTTAGCGTTAGTTAGAAGCTGTCAGATTCTACCAACATCATGGTCAGATCACTCTTTGGTAAACTGTTGCATGAGATGGGACACTAGAGATAGAACTAGTTATTTGTGGAAATTAGACGATAGAATACTAGATGGCCCAATATTTACGGAAAAAATTGAGAAAGCACTAAATTGCTTCTTCCAGCTTAACTCAAATAATGGAGTGGACGCCAGATATTGCTGGGGCGCGCATAAAGCCGTTATTAGAGGAGAGTTAATGAGCATGAGGGCGCATCAATTGAGACAGCAGAGAACCTATTTTGACTCAGTACTATATAAATTGGAATACCTAGAAAGAGACCATAAAAAGAACCCCGGGGACTCAAAGACACTAGATCTTATAGCGGAATATAGAGGTAAGCTTAATGAAATAATAGATAAAGAATGCAAGACCATGGCTCTCAAACTCAAACAACAGAACTATGAAGGGCACAATAAAAGCAGTAAGTTATTTGCCAGGAAGCTGAAGTGCAGAATAAATAAAACACACATTCTAAAAATCAATGACTCTAATGGGAAAGAGCACACATCCTCCAAAAACATTGCTGAGGCGTTCCGCGTATATTATGAGAAATTATATAATCTGCAGGACTCACCCCTGGAAGGCATAGATAAATTTTTAGATACTTAGTTTTGCCGGAAATAGAGGAGGATGATAGGGCTCGCCTAAATGAACCCTTTACAATAAATGAAATAAAGAAAATTATTAGAGATCTCCCAAGTGAGAAAGCCCCAGGCCCAGACGGTTTCACAACATATTACTATAAAAAATATATAGATATCCTCACACCACATCTACTAGGCTTATTCCAGAGTATATCAGAAAAAAAAACCCATTCCTAGAAGAGTCATTGAAAGCGCATATCGTTGTGCTGCCTAAGCTGGCTAAAAAAACAGATAGAGTGGAAAATTTTCGTCCTATATCCTTGCTCAATAATGATATAAAAATCTATGCTAAACTGTTGTCCTCTAGACTAAACTCCATTATTCCCCGGATAATTGAAAAGGATCAAGTAGGATTTGTGATAAATAGGGAAGCAAGAGATAATACAGTGAGGGTAGTGGATCTTATAGACTACGCGGTGTCAAGGGGAGTCCCTCTGGTTCTGATCTCCACGGACGCGGAGAAAGCTTTCAACCGCGTCCGATGGAGATTTTTAGAGGCAGTTTTGGAAA
Source organism: Bombina bombina (assembly GCF_027579735.1). Classification (NCBI taxonomy): domain Eukaryota; kingdom Metazoa; phylum Chordata; class Amphibia; order Anura; family Bombinatoridae; genus Bombina; species Bombina bombina. The sequence goes on from NC_069509.1 coordinate 56,608,556, forward strand.
AATATGGCCTGGGGCCCTCATTTATAGCAAAAATCATGACTTTGTACCATTCCCCCACTGCACAAGTGCGAGTGAATGGCATATTGTCTCAGCCTTTCCTAATAAGCAACGGCACGAGACAGGGGTGTCCCCTGTCTCCTCTGCTGTTTGCCTGTGTGGTAGAAGCCCTAGCGGTAAAAATTAGAAATGATACAAAAATTGAGGGAGTTAGAATTAGAGAAACTGACTATAAAATTATGCTATACGCGGATGACATTTTATTCTCTCTCACAAACCCAATTGTCTCGGTACCCTTGATAATGCAACACCTGAAGGAATTTCAACTTGCGTCAAATTTTTTGATTAACAAGTCAAAATCAGAGATACTCAATGTCTCTCTTTCTCAGACACACCTTACACAGTTAAAACAGTTATGCCCCTTCAAGTGGCAAGACAAATCTTTAAAATACCTGGGGATTTATCTTACGAATAACCCACATGACCTTTTTCAGTTTAACTACATCCCACTACAGCGACGGATAATAGCCGATCTCTCCTCGTGGAGATCTTTACATACTTCTTGGTTAGGAAGAATAAGTATTTTTAAAATGAATGTACTGCCACGTATTCTGTACGTATTACAGGCTTTGCCTATTCCCTTACCTCTCTCCTTCCTCCCATCTTTGCAATCAAAAATTCTAGAATTTGTTTGGGACAAGAAAAGTGCCAGAATAAATACAAATATCATGTGCACCCCACAGCAGGGCGGAGGGCTTGGGGTACCCGATTTGGTGAAATATAGATATGCAATTCATTTACAAAGAATTCTCGACTGGTCATACAACCTTCAAAATAAGACATGGGTACAAATAGAACATGAAGTGGCAGATATTAAACATTTGGGGTCTCAGTGTTGGACTGCCCCTGGGGGTCAGTTCAGGGACAATAAATTAAATATGTTATGTGCTGAGACTTTTAGAATATGGAGCAGGGTGCTGCTGAAATTTCCACATATATCTTCCACATACTCTCCACTGACACCATTAGTCGAAAATAGAGAGTTCACCCCAGGGGTGGGCTTGCCACATCACATTGCGGACATGAAAAACAGAACATTACAGGTGTTTCAGCTGGGGAATGAAAATAAAATGCACACAAGGGGAGAATTGATAGAAGGTGGTCTCCAGATCTTTAAAAATTGGTTGTTTCACCATCAATGCACCTTGTTTATCTTTAGACATGGTGATAGCAAAAATTTTATTAGGCCCATGACGCAGTTTGAAGTAATGTGCACTACCGTGAAACCAATATGTCATTCCTTATCACTATTGTATAGAATGTTACAAATACAGTCTCCGGGACACATGCCTCATTATCTGGAGAGATGGAATAGCAAATTCGACATTGACATTACCTCCAAAAATATCTTCTATAATATCTCAAAATCCTCTGTTTCAGCTAACACAATAGAGTTAAATCTAAAGATATTACACAGGTGGTACATGACACCAGTTAGGATACATAAACTTTTTAACACACAAAATGATGCATGCTGGCGTTGCGGTCTGGAGAAGGGGACTATGTTGCATATCTGGTGGTCCTGAATTAATATAACACCAGTTTGGGAAAGCATAGCTGCAGAAGCCTCTAAGGTATTAGGCAGAGCACTCCCACTAGACCCAAAGCTGTGGCTTTTTCAATGCACCACTAAAAGGTTTTCAACAGCACAAAAAAAGATGCTGCACATTTTGAATAATGGCATGAAAATATTACTGGCACAGAAATGGAAATCATGAGATACACCTGATATAGCACAATGGGTTCATAAATGTAATGATATTCTAAAGATGGAGGAGTACCACTATATGAAGGTCAAATGCATAAACCTGTATGCACTGATACAATCAATGTGGGAGGCATATTTGAGACAGAAATTTGAGTCCCAGGGTCAGATAAATGAGTCTCGATCACTTTAATACAACCCTCGACAGAGGTGATGTCCAGGGTCTGATGAGAGTTACCAGAATCAGTAGTGGCGGGGAGTTCTGCTTTGTGCAGTGCCTTTGTCAGTCCTTTAATAGATATCTATGTCTAGCTAGCAGTTTTGTTTTTCCATGTGCTTTATTGTTAAATGTATGAATATGTAAAAAGGTATCCAACATATATGCTTCTACGGTCTTTACAGTTGTAATTCCTCACAAGTCCATTGTATTTCATACTCATGTATTTAACCATCTGATGTTATTGTAATGTTTTTCTCCAAATTGGATGTCCAATAAAAATATTTATAAAAAAACAAAACAACCTAATAGCTCTTGTGGGCAATGTTAAATTCCGACTGCAGATTACTGCTCAGGCGGACAGGGGCGAATATGTACCCCCCTGTCTGCCCTTGATTGATAAATGTATCCCAATGTATCCTATTTATTTTCATGCTCAGTGCAATAAGTTCATTGTACCAAAGGTCCTAATATTATAGATCCTTACAACATGAATAGACAGGGTAACGTCATGTTCAAAACTAACTTCCTCATACCTAACTGTAAAAGTCAAAGGAATAAGCTACGTGACTATTAGGTGTAGTAAATATCCCAGAAACTAACACTGAGATCACATTTTTTGTGATATTTATGGCATAGTCATGTGGATCTGAATTTATGAAGTTAGGTTATTTTAAAGCACGCTCCATATTTCTTGCCATTTAAGCATTAAAGCGACATTCAAATACAAAACTCAAATGTTGTAGCTCATTATAGAATGCATTTTTTTGTATTAATTACCCTTGTTTGCATGAGGCCTGGATTCCAAATGAAGTACTAAAATTTAATAAATATAGAGCACTGATACGGTAATACCTCTAGTGCATACTTTATACTCCTTGTATTTTTGTTCTATTTACTGTACGAGTTAGTGTCTTGCACGCTACAGTAATTAATGTTGGATAGCACGGATGACAATTTTTTTTTTTTCATTTTCAAAAGCTTTATTGAGAAATAAGTAAAGCAATACATATAACGAGAAGTGTTCCTTACATGAGATTCAGGTACAGCATTAGTGGCATATATGGCAATCCAGATCGAGACTTATGTCCAGTCTCTATGCCACATAGGATTTGAAAACTTAATAAAGTCTCTTCTCATTCAAAGAGTTTTTAGACCATTGTCAGTGATTGTTACAATGTAGTCATAGTTGCCATTGGATAATTTGCTTGTAGCCAAAAGTTTGTGAATGGCCCTGAGATCCCAGTCGTACATTCCATAACATATAACATGGTAACAAAGAAATTATACAGATATATATTTCCTAAAGGATAAAGTAGTCTCTTGACATGTGCAGGTAATCAATTTGTATTAGGATCTGCACTAAAATAATTCCTGTCAGATAAAGCAGTTGTATAAAGCTGATCTAGTGCAATACTTAAGTAATGGAGTGTTTTCGTTTATTACTTTGCTATACACATTTCAAGTTAGTTTAATTGTACCTATTATATATAACACATATACACTAGGACACACATAAACTCACACACAAACATACACACAAACACACAAACATACACACACATTACACTCACACACAAACATACATACACAAACATACACACATTACATCACACACACAAACATACATACACAAACATACACACATTACATCACACACAAACACATACACACATTACACTCACACACAAACATACACACATTACATCACACACAAACATACATACACACAAACACATACACACATTACATCACACACACAAACATACACACATTACATCACACACAAACACATACACACATTACACTCACACACAAACATACACACATTACATCACACACATTACATCACACACAAACACATTACACTCACACACAAACATACACACATTACATCACACACAAACATAAACACACAAACATACATACACAAACTCACACACACACACACACAAACATAAACACATTACACTCACACACAAACATACACACATTACATCACACACAAACATAAACACACAAACATACATACACAAACACACACACAAACATAAACACATTACACTCACACACAAACATACATAAACACATTACACTCACACACAAACATACATACATAAACACATTACACTCACACACAAACATACATACATAAACACATTACACTCACACACAAACATAAACACACAAACATACATATACAAACACACACACAAACATAAACACATTACACTCACACACAAACATACATACATAAACACATTACACTCACACACAAACATACATACATAAACACATTACACTTACACACAAACATACATACATAAACACATTACACTCACACACAAACATACATACATAAACACATTACACTCACACACAAACATAAACACATTACACTCACACACAAACATACATACATAAACACATTACACTCACACACAAACATACATACATAAACACATTACACTCACACACAAACATACATACATAAACACATTACACTCACACACAAACATACATACATAAACACATTACACTCACACACAAACATAAACACATTACACTCACACACAAACATACATACATAAACACATTACACTCACACACAAACATACATACATAAACACATTACACTCACACACAAACATACACACATTACATCACACACAAACATAAACACACAAACATACATACACAAACATAAACACATTACACTCACACACAAACATACATACATAAACACATTACACTCACACACAAAACTACACACACATTACACTCACACATAAAAATACACACACTACACAAACACCCGCGATAAACCCCTAGGGGCCGATTTATCAAACGTGGGACGGACATGATTCGCTGTAGCGAATCATGTCTGCCCGACATCGCTAAATGCCGACAGCATACAATGTCGGCATTTATCACTGAACAAGCATTTCACAAGAAATGCTTGTGCAATGCCGCCCTCTACACATTCGCGCCCAATCCACTGCTAGCAGGGGGTGTCAATCATCCCGATCATATCCGATCAGGATAATTGCTGTCCTAAGCAGCATCACTCTTAAAGGGACAGTCAAGTCTAAAAAAAACATTCATGTTTCAAATAGGGCATGTGATTTTAAACAACTTTCCAATTTACTTTTATCACCAATTTTGCTTTGTTCTCTTGGTATTTTTAGTTGAAAGCTAAACCTAGGAGGTTCATATGCTAATTTCTTAGACCTTGAAGGCCGCCTCTAATCTAAATGCGTTTTGATAGTTTTTCACCACTAGAAGGCATTAGTTAACGTTTTTCATATAGATAACATTGAGTTCATGCACGTGAATTTACCATGGAGACAGCTCTGATTGGCTAAAATGCAAGTCTGTCAAAAGAACTGAAATAAGGGGGCAGTCTGCTGAGGCTTAGATACAAGGTAATTACAGAGATAAAACGTGTATAATTATAACTGTGTTGGCTATGCAAAACTGGGGAATTGGTAATTAAGGGATTATCTATCTTTTAAAACAACAAAAAACATAATTTATGTAAGAACTTACCTGATAAATTCATTTCTTTCATATTAGCAAGAGTCCATGAGCTAGTGACGTATGGGATAAACATTCCTACCAGGAGGGGCAAAGTTTCCCAAACCTCAAAATGCCTATAAATACACCCCTCACCACACCCACAATTCAGTTTAACGAATAGCCAAGAAGTGGGGTGATAAAAAAGTGCGAAAGCATATAAAATAAGGAATTGGAATAATTGTGCTTTATACAAAATCAAAACCACCACAAAAAAAGGGCGGGCCTCATGGACTCTTGCTAATATGAAAGAAATGAATTTATCAGGTAAGTTCTTACATAAATTATGTTTTCTTTCATGTAATTAGCAAGAGTCCATGAGCTAGTGACGTATGGGATAATGACTACCCAAGATGTGGATCTTTCCACACAAGAGTCACTAGAGAGGGAGGGATAAAATAAAGACAGCCAATTCCTGCTGAAAATAATCCACACCCAAAATAAAGTTTAACGAAAAACATAAGCAGAAGATTCAAACTGAAACCGCTGCCTGAAGTACTTTTCTACCAAAAACTGCTTCAGAAGAAGAAAATACATCAAAATGGTAGAATTTAGTAAAAGTATGCAAAGAGGACCAAGTTGCTGCTTTGCAAATCTGGTCAACCGAAGCTTCATTCCTAAACGCCCAGGAAGTAGAAACTGACCTAGTAGAATGAGCTGTAATTCTCTGAGGCGGAGTTTTACCCGACTCAACATAGGCAAGATGAATTAAAGATTTCAACCAAGATGCCAAAGAAATGGCAGAAGCTTTCTGGCCTTTTCTAGAACCGGAAAAGATAACAAATAGACTAGAAGTCTTACGGAAAGATTTCGTAGCTTCAACATAATATTTCAAAGCTCTAACAACATCCAAAGAATGCAACGATTTCTCCTTAGAATTCTTAGGATTAGGACATAATGAAGGAACCACAATTTCTCTACTAATGTTGTTGGAATTCACAACTTTAGGTAAAAATTCAAAAGAAGTTCGCAACACCGCCTTATCCTGATGAAAAATCAGAAAAGGAGACTCACAAGAAAGAGCAGATAATTCAGAAACTCTTCTGGCAGAAGAGATGGCCAAAAGGAACAAAACTTTCCAAGAAAGTAATTTAATGTCCAATGAATGCATAGGTTCAAACGGAGGAGCTTGAAGAGCTCCCAGAACCAAATTCAAACTCCAAGGAGGAGAAATTGACTTAATGACAGGTTTTATACGAACCAAAGCTTGTACAAAACAATGAATATCAGGAAGAATAGCAATCTTTCTGTGAAAAAGAACAGAAAGAGCAGAGATTTGTCCTTTCAAAGAACTTGCGGACAAACCCTTATCTAAACCATCCTGAAGAAACTGTAAAATTCTCGGTATTCTAAAAGAATGCCAGGAAAAATGATGAGAAAGACACCAAGAAATATAAGTCTTCCAGACTCTATAATATATCTCTCGAGATACAGATTTACGAGCCTGTAACATAGTATTAATCACAGAGTCAGAGAAACCTCTTTGACCAAGAATCAAGCGTTCAATCTTCATACCTTTAAATTTAAGGATTTCAGATCCTGATGGAAAAAAGGACCTTGTGACAGAAGGTCTGGTCTTAACGGAAGAGTCCACAGTTGGCAAGAGGCCATCCGGACAAGATCCGCATACCAAAACCTGTGAGGCCATGCCGGAGCTACCAGCAGAACAAACGAGCATTCCTTCAGAATCTTGGAGATTACTCTTGGAAGAAGAACTAGAGGCGGAAAGATATAGGCAGGATGATACTTCCAAGGAAGTGATAATGCATCCACTGCCTCCGCCTGAGGATCCCGGGATCTGGACAGATACCTGGGAAGTTTCTTGTTTAGATGGGACGCCATCAGATCTATTTCTGGAAGTTCCCACATTTGAACAATCTGAAGAAATACCTCTGGGTGAAGAGACCATTCGCCCGGATGCAACGTTTGGCGACTGAGATAATCCGCTTCCCAATTGTCTACACCTGGGATATGAACCGCAGAGATTAGACAGGAGCTGGATTCCGCCCAAACCAGAATTCGAGATACTTCTTTCATAGCCAGAGGACTGTGAGTCCCTCCTTGATGATTGATGTATGCCACAGTTGTGACATTGTCTGTCTGAAAACAAATGAACGATTCTCTCTTCAGAAGAGGCCAAAACTGAAGAGCTCTGAAAATTGCACGGAGTTCCAAAATATTGATCGGTAATCTCACCTCCTGAGATTCCCAAACTCCTTGTGCCGTCAGAGATCCCCACACAGCTCCCCAACCTGTGAGACTTGCATCTGTTGAAATTACAGTCCAGGTCGGAAGCACAAAAGAAGCCCCCTGAATTAAACGATGGTGATCTGTCCACCATGTTAGAGAATGTCGAACAATCGGTTTTAAAGATATTAATTGAGATATCATCGTGTAATCCTTGCACCATTGCTTCAGCATACAGAGCTGAAGAGGTTGCATGTGAAAACGAGCAAAGGGGATCGCGTCCGATGCAGCAGTCATAAGACCTAGAATTTCCATGCATAAGGCTACCGAAGGGAATGATTGTGACTGAAGGTTTCGACAAGCTGCAATCAATTTTAGACGTCTCTTGTCTGTTAAAGACAGAGTCATGGACACTGAATCCATCTGGAAACCCAGAAAGGTTACCCTTGTCTGAGGAATCAAAGAACTTTTTGGTAAATTGATCCTCCAGCCATGATCTTGAAGAAACAACACAAGTCGATTCATATGAGATTCTGCTAAATGTAAAGACTGAGCAAGTACCAAGATATCGTCCAAATAAGGAAATACCACAATACCCTGTTCTCTGATTACAGACAGAAGGGCACCGAGAACCTTTGTAAAAATTCTTGGAGCTGTAGCTAGGCCAAACGGCAGAGCCACAAACTGGTAATGCTTGTCCAGAAACGAGAATCTCAGGAACTGATAATGATCTGGATGAATCGGTATATGCAGATATGCATCCTGTAAATCTATTGTGGACATATAATTCCCTTGCTGAACAAAAGGTAAGATAGTCCTTACAGTTACCATCTTGAACGTTGGTATCCTTACATAACGATTCAATATTTTTAGATCCAGAACTGGTCTGAAAGAATTCTCCTTCTTTGGAACAATGAAGAGATTTGAATAAAACCCCATCCCCTGTTCCGGAACTGGAACTGGCATAATTACTCCAGTCAACTCTAGATCTGAAACACATTTCAGAAATGCTTGAGCTTTTACTGGATTTACTGGGACACGGGAAAGAAAAAATCTCTTTGCAGGAGGTCTCATCTTGAAACCAATTCTGTACCCTTCTGAAACAATGCTCTGAATCCAAAGATTGTGAACAGAATTGATCCAAATTTCCTTGAAAAAACGTAACCTGCCCCCTACCAGCTGAGCTGGAATGAGGGCCGCACCTTCATGTGGACTTAGAAGCAGGCTTTGCCTTTCTAGCTGGCTTGGATTTATTCCAGACTGGAGATGGTTTCCAAACTGAAACTGCTCCTGAGGATGAAGGATCAGGCTTTTGTTCTTTGTTGAAACGAAAGGAACGAAAACGATTATTAGCCCTGTTTTTACCTTTAGATTTTTTCTCCTGTGGTAAAAAAGTTCCTTTCCCACCAGTAACAGTTGAGATAATAGAATCCAACTGAGAACCAAATAATTTGTTACCCTGGAAAGAAATGGAAAGTAAAGTTGATTTAGAAGCCATATCAGCATTCCAAGTTTTAAGCCATAAAGCTCTTCTAGCTAAAATAGCTAGAGACATAAACCTGACATCAACTCTGATAATATCAAAAATGGCATCACAGAAAAAATTATTAGCATGCTGAAGAAGAATAATAATATCATGAGAATCACGATGTGTTACTTGTTGCGCTAAAGTTTCCAACCAAAAAGTTGAAGCTGCAGCAACATCAGCCAAAGATATAGCAGGTCTAAGAAGATTACCTGAACACAGATAAGCTTTTCTTAGAAAGGATTCAATTTTCCTATCTAGAGGATCCTTAAACGAAGTACCATCTGACGTAGGAATAGTAGTACGTTTAGCAAGGGTAGAAATAGCCCCATCAACTTTAGGGATCTTGTCCCAAAATTCTAATCTGTCAGACGGCACAGGATATAATTGCTTAAAACGTTTAGAAGGAGTAAATGAATTACCCAAATTATCCCATTCTTTGGAAATTACTGCAGAAATAGCATTAGGAACAGGAAAAACTTCTGGAATAACCACAGGAGCTTTAAATACCTTATCTAAACGTTTAGAATTAGTATCAAGAGGACCAGAATCCTCTATTTCTAAAGCAATTAGTACTTCTTTAAGTAAAGAACGAATAAATTCCATTTTAAATAAATATGAAGATTTATCAGCATCAACCTCTGAGACAGAATCCTCTGAACCAGAGGAATCATCAGAATCAGAATGATGATGTTCATTTAAAAATTCATCTGTAGGGAGAGAAGTTTTAAAAGATTTTTTACGTTTACTAGAAGGAGAAATAACAGACATAGCCTTCTTTATGGATTCAGAAACAAAATCTCTTATATTATCAGGAACATTCTGCACCTTAGATGTTGAAGGAACTGCAACAGGCAATGGTACTTTACTAAAGGAAATATTATCTGCTTTAACAAGTTTGTCATGACAATCAATACAAACAACAGCTGGAGGAATAGCTACCAAAAGTTTACAGCAGATACACTTAGCTTTGGTAGATTCAGCTCTAGACAGCGATTTTCCTGTAGTATCTTCTGACTCAGATGCAACGTGAGACATCTTGCAATATGTAAGAGAAAAAACAACATATATATAAAGCAAAATTTATCAAATTCCTTAAATGACAGTTTCAGGAATGGGAAAAAATGCCAAAGAACAAGCTTCTAGCAACCAGAAGCAATAAAAAATGAGACTTAAATAATGTGGAGACAAAAGCGACGCCCATATTTTTTCGCGCCAAATAAGACGCCCACATTATTTGGCGCCTAAATGCTTTTGGCGCCAAAAATGACGCCACATCCGGAACGCCGACATTTTTGGCGCAAAATAACGTCAAAAAATGACGCAACTTCCGGCGACACGTATGACGCCGGAAACGGAAATAGATTTTTTGCGCCAAAAAAGTCCGCGCCAAGAATGACGCAATAAAATGAAGCATTTTCAGCCTAACAGCCCACAGGGAAGAGTCAAAAATTTTTTTTTTTTTTTTTTTTTGAAGGTAAGAAAAAATAATTAAATCAAATGCATTATCCCAAATATGAAACTGACTGTCTGAAAATAAGGAAAGTTGAACATTCTGAGTCAAGGCAAATAAATGTTTGAATACATATATTTAGAACTTTATAAACAAAGTGCCCAACCATAGCTTAGAGTGTCACAGAAAATAAGATTTACTTACCCCAGGACACTCATCTACATGTTTGTAGAAAGCCAAACCAGTACTGAAACGAGAATCAGCAGAGGTAATGGTATATATAAGAGTATATCGTCGATCTGAAAAGGGAGGTAAGAGATGAATCTCTACGACCGATAACAGAGAACCTATGAAATAGACCCCGTAGAAGGAGATCACTGCATTCAAATAGGCAATACTCTCCTCACATCCCTCTGACATTCAATGCACGCTGAGAGGAAAACCGGGCTCCAACTTGCTGCGGAGCGCATATCAACGTAGAATCTAGCACAAACTTACTTCACCACCTCCATCGGAGGCAAAGTTTGTAAAACTGAATTGTGGGTGTGGTGAGGGGTGTATTTATAGGCATTTTGAGGTTTGGGAAACTTTGCCCCTCCTGGTAGGAATGTATATCCCATACGTCACTAGCTCATGGACTCTTGCTAATTACATGAAAGAAATTCTGGTGTTGACCCTGTCCCTTTAAGAAGGCTCGCGTGGAATACACTGCATCCGCTGCTTGATAAATATACCCCCTAATCTGGCCATATGTTCTGAATAGGGGCATTAAACTCTTCCTCTTTGAATTGAAATTTAATGTTGATAAAGAAAAATTAATGCATCACTAAAATAATTAAAGAAAAGGATATGGGGATTTGCTGCACAAAAACCTAAAAATGATTTTAACCATTAATTTCTATATTTTACCAAGTGTTTGAGTAAACACTTCCCACTTAATAAAGAAAACAGCTGTAAACAGCATTACTCAACATAAAGACTTTCACCCAGAGGTAAACAACTACTGCTATTAAAAGTAAATAAAATAAAGCAGTAAAAACCTCACCACTACTTCAAAACCCAGGCATGTGCATGATACTAATCTAAGTATGCCCTTCAACAAATGATTCCAAGAGCACCAATTACATTTGACAAGAGAAGTAAATTAGAAAGTGTCTTTAAAATGGTACACTATCGGGACTTCCGGCAGGAGGGGCTTAGTTGCAGACGCGTGTAGAGAACGCCGTCTGGTTCTGGAGGCCCGAGTTGAAGCCGCGGCATCGAGTGCCTATAGGCGGGTGTGACATAGCCCGCCCAGGACCCGTAGAAGCCGGAACGAAGCTTGGTACTCACCTGAAGCTTGCCTGTAGCAGGCCGGAAGATCCAAGTGAGAGACAACCAACCTTCGGGAGAGACACGCTAGCCGCCAAGACCCACATAGGGAGTGGCGAGCGGTAATAGCGGCGAAGATCCCTCGGTCCACAGACTCCTGCCCCTGGAAAACGGTGACTTGGGTCACCCACTCAGGAAAGGCCTTGGGGGAACCTGAGTATAACATCTACCCTGCCTGTCGACAAGTCTAAATGGTAAAAGAGCACCACAGGAGGATAGAGTGTGCTGTTCAGAAGAGGCATAACGATTGAAGCTGCTGTACAATAAGATAAGTAAAAGCTTGCTAACTGTTAAAACGGAACTTGTTTGCATCTATTTCTCATACTTCTCTTGGAAATTGGACATAGAGAGGGGGGGTAGGGTCAGGTATATGTCCTCAATTAAATGGTAAAGGGGACCCTGCGAGGGTAGGGCCTGACATTGATTATCTTCTCCTATTCCCCCCCCCCCTCTTGACTCACCTGCATTCATCCTGACCCACAGAGAACAAGGGGAGGAAAAAGAAAATAAAGGGAACTTTCTGTCAAAAGCATTACCTAAAGACTGGGATATAATATTTTCTGGACCCTGAAAGTGGTTATCTGGGGAATAATCGAGGAACTAGATAAGGAGAAAGAAGAAAAAGTTTATTAATAAACCTATCTCAGAACTCAGGGAGGACTGGCCAAAACACAAGCTGAAGAATAGGGTCTCCCTGCCTGGGAACAAAAGTTTATGCGAAGCCTCTGAATAGTCGAACTGAAGTGAAGAACCAGTGTTTAGGGGGATTAAAATATATTCACTGGCAAGCATATATACTAAAGGACTGCAAAAGATATATGTATGAAAAGACTCTAAAGGATGTTTCAGTTCTAATATGGAATAGACAGGGGCTAATTTTAGTAATATAACCCCCCCCCCCAGGGGATATATGAGGTTGTAAGAGGGATAATATGATATCAAATGTCTGGTAAAATTATGACAACATATAGCAATTGTTAATCATAAAATAGAGAAGCGGCTGACATATGGTATACGCTGATTGAGTTAAGATTTTGAATTCAATTGGTATATTGCAAGGAAATGATGCATATATATGTGTGAGCCCTCAGAAATATGAGTAACTAAAATCACTATATATATATCCTGCATAATCTGGATGCAGAGGATAAAACTTAGTATAAATTGTAAAAGTTCAAGTTTCCTAGATGAGAAGTATACTACACATATAGGCTTCAGGACATTCTAAAGCTGTTTTTACTGGCTAGACATAGGTGTAGTAAATATACTATATTATCCTTATATTATACACATTGTGGGGGGAAAATAAAATATAGTACAAATTGGATGAGGTAAAATTTCAAGCATCCCTCCTAGATAGAAGTAAAACCCTAAAAGTATCTTTGTAGCTAGGGTTAAAGACCTAATATAGCCTAAGGGGGCTCATAGAGATATAACAATACAAATAAGAAACAAATCTGGAGGCTGGATAAGGGGGAGGTAAAACACACTTAGAAACACGTATATTCTAAATATTGTTAAATGCAAATTAATGGGCTAATTTTGCTTTGAAAATCACAGGTAGAACAGCAGTGATGGAAATAAAATAAGATACACAAAGTAGTAGGGAGAACACAGTTGTATTATAAACACTATATTACATTTTGTAATTTTTTTTCTTTTTTCTTTTTTTTTTTTTTTTTTTTCTCTCTTTGTATAAATAAGGTAAAAGGGGAAATTTTAAGTCCCTTAAACAGCACATCATATTAAAATATTGAATTAAGGTAGTAACTAATTACTCACAGACCAAATATAGATAGAGGGTCGAACAGGGACACTTTAGCACACACACAGAGGACGGATTATCCAGTACTCTCCACTAAGTAATATAACTTTTTTCATTTTTATTTATTTTTATTGTTCTAGTCTCTTCTTATTTCTTCTTTGAAATACATTTATGGAAAAATATCTAAATAAAAGTAAAACCTCCTCACCAAATATGTCATCCAGAAGTAAGAATCAGGAAAGAAAGGGGAGTAGAATCTCATTAGAACCCCACGGAGGGGTAGTGGAAACAAGTTTTGCTCAGAGTTCAAATAACGAAGAGTTAATTAAACAGCTTGATGCATTATTCACACCTAAGTTTGATTTGATACAAAACAATATATCCTCATTAACACTTGAGATAAAACAGTTTGCAACTAGACTGACTCATGCTGAGCAAAGAATCTCAGATATTGAAGATGGGGCCACTCAGAGGGAACAAGCTTTCCTTAGCATGTCCATTCAGATTGAAAATATGAAAAACAAAATAGAGGATATAGAAAATAGGGCTAGGAGAAACAATTTGCGCCTTATTGGCCTAACAGAAGAAATACAAGAGAAAGATCTTAAAAGATTTGTGGAGGTGGAGCTAATGAGATTGTTAAATATTAGTCCGGAAGAACAGGATATAGTGATTGAACGTATTCATAGAATAGGTATAGAAAGGAACGAAGAAGGGAGGAATAAAGGTAACAGACCAATTATTATGAAACTCCTGAATTTCCAGGGAAAGCTTAAAATTATGAACGCCTATAGAAAGGTAAATGGTGAGATTAATTATAAGGGACGGAAAATATTATTGTTCAATGACTTTTCGTATGAAACCTCAAACAAAAGACGTATATTAGCTCCAATTTGCACGAAATTAATACAGGAGGGACACAGAGCTAGACTCTTGTATCCAGCTAGACTTAGCATACAAACCAAAGAGGGAAGTAAAATTTTTACTGAAATTAATGAAGTCAATAAGTTCTTAGAAAATCACAGGGATAGCCTAGAGAAATAGGAAGGTCTAAATAGAGATAACAGGTTACCGTATTATAATTATGATTTTAGAGTTAAGCAACTTGATCGTCTTTTTTTTTAAAAGAGGAGTGATGTTTATAATTTTATGTTTTTTAGAAGTGTTTAAAATGTATGGAATTAAAATCGAGGAAGGGGTACTGAGTTTGTTTTCTCTTTTTTTTTTTTTTTTTTTTTCCCTTTGCCTTCCTCTCTCCTCTCGTAGGGATGATGTATTCGATATTTTATATAACAATTAAGTAGGTGTAAAATGGGTCTCAAAATTGTATCATGGAATATAGGGGGGATTACATCCCCCATCAAACGTAAAGCCGTCCTAAGATATGCAAAGAAATTGGGTGCCCAAATACTACTATTACAGGAAACACATTTGAAGGAAGAAGAGGCAGTTAAATTAAAGGGAGGCTGGGTTAAAGAAGTTATATACACTTTAGGACAACAGAGGAAAAAAGGAGTCGCCATCCTCTTCAATAAATCCTTAGAATATAAAATAGATAATCTAATTCGAGATGAGGCAGGCAGGTACATTATAATGGAGGTAATAATGGG
This sequence comes from Bombina bombina, assembly GCF_027579735.1. Taxonomy (NCBI): domain Eukaryota; kingdom Metazoa; phylum Chordata; class Amphibia; order Anura; family Bombinatoridae; genus Bombina; species Bombina bombina. The sequence continues at coordinate 56,624,022 of NC_069509.1, forward strand.
GGATAAAAAATATGTTATATGTAATGTCTATGGCCCAAATGAAGAAGATTCAGGGTTTTGGCAAACACTGAGGGATAAATTGCTTAGATATCCAGGAAACGCTCTAATAATAGGTGGGGATTTTAATATTGCCCCTAATAGTGTATTGGACAGATGTAGAGATAGTTCAGCCCAGGTAAACGGGGGACAGATGATAGATAAAACTACAATAGCCAGGAGAAAGAGAGAATCTAATATCATAAAAAGATTTCAAAAGGATTTGAAAGTACTAGACAGCTACAGAATTATGCACCCAGATGATAGGGAGTTTACATGTGCTTCAAAATCTAAAAAAACTCTATCTAGGATAGATTATTTCCTGGTGTCAGAGAAACTACATAGTGCGATTCAAGAAATCGACATAAACATGATAACAATTTCTGATTATGCCCCTATTATAATCACATTGAATCCTATATGTACGGATAGGCAGTCTAATCAATTTTTTTTCTCAAAATATTTAACAAAAAACACTAAATTTATAAAATTTTTAAAAGATAAATGGGCTGAGTATAAACGATTTAATGAAGGCTCTTTCAATAAAACACACATATTTTGGAATGCCGCAAAAGCGGTGCTTAGAGGCGAGATTACAACGTATTTAATAAGACTAAAAAAAAAAAAAAACCTACATAGACAACAGGTAACTAACTGTCTTGTTAATAAATATTCTAACTACATCCAGGAAAAAAATATGATTAATTGGCAGAAATATATACAGGCTAAAAAAAATAGAGATAATTATTTACTACAAAATGAAATTCATGAGAACATTAAGTCCTGTACTCAATTCTATAGATTTGGAAATAAGGTAGGCAGTTTTCTAGCACGAATAGATAAAAATCATAAAACAAAAAATTATATAAGTAAAATCAAAGATAAAGATCAAATATGGACAAGTACTGGGGATATACAAAAAGTCTTTCTTGAGCATTTTACTGAACTTTATTCAACACAATCTATAAACTTAGATGCGAAGGAAAAATTCTGGGATGCAATAACAAACCCGCGCCTAGAGAATAATCAGATAACAAGCATTAATGAGCCGCTCACAGAGATAGAAATTAGTCAAATAATTAAAACAATGGCAAATAATAAAGCAGCTGGACCAGATGGTCTCCCATCGGAGTTTTATAAAATACTTAACGATGAAATAACTCCAACGTTAACTATTATGTTGAATAAGTTTTGGAATGGGCAGTTGAAACCATTAGAAGATTTTAATGAATCTACAATAATTGTAATACCTAAACCAGGAAAAGATCCACAGTCAATTGATTCGTATAGACCTATCTCACTCCTGAATATTGATTACAAGCTACTAACTAGCATATTAGCGAAAAGGATACAGGCTTCACTTGATACAGTTATACATCCTGACCAGACAGGCTTCATGAAGGGTAGATCATCAAATACTAATTTGAGGAAGGTTTTTTTAACAATTGTAGACCAATGGTATAATAACAAATATAATAAGAAAACAAGTAAAGAAGATATCTCAATAGTATCATTAGATGCAAGTAAGGCCTTCGATTCAGTCACATGGGACCATTTAATTACTTCCCTTAAAAAATTTGGTTTTGTAGGAAACTGCCTTAATATGATTGAGATGTTGTATAGAGAATCTAGGGCAACAATTGTTATAAATAACAACAAAACGCCCTACTTTCCACTATTAAGAGGGACAAGACAGGGTTGCCCCTTGTCCCCCTTAATTTTTAATATTGCACTAGAACCATTACTGATTGCATTGAGGAAAAATCTGCAGGGAATAGATGTTGGAGGTAAGAACGTCCAATTAGCTGTATATGCGGATGATCTTTTGGTATTCTCTAAAAATTCTAGTGTAAGCTTTGACCAAATATGTCGGATTATAGAAAATTATGGCTCTTTTTCAGGTTACCGTATTAATAGGAGTAAATCTGAAGTATTATGGTTACAAAAAAAACAGACATCTGAAACTAAGATCTTTAGGGAGGGGAGCAGCCATATGACATATTTGGGGATTAAGATCTCCAACAATCCTATGGATTGGTACTCTTTAAATATTGGCAATGGAGTTAGACAATTTACTGAAACTCTTAAAAGATGGGCCTCGCTACCACTTTCTATTTCTGGCAAAATAAATTTGCTCAAGATGATTGCATTTCCGAGGCTATTATATTTGTTCCAGAATATACCATTCTTAATAAAAAAACAAGAGATTAAGATAATTAAACTTGCAATTAAAGAATATATATGGATGGGTAGGAAACCCAGAATTAGCTATCAGAAACTAGTACTTAGAAAAGAATTCCTAGGTTTAGGACTTCCTAATATAGAAATATATAATCTGGTGGCGGTTACAAAGATTGCTTTAGACTGGTTGCTGGAGAGTAATCATTTCTCTCTTTTGGATATAGAAAACGGTCTAGTAAAACCTCTGTATTTAAAAAATATTCTACACCTAGAGATTAAAAATCTTCCACCTTATGTTAAAAAAATAGATTTCTTTAAAGACACAGTAGTGGCTTGGCATAGGACATGTAAGTTGCTAGGCCTAAAACCCTTTGCAACACAATTTTTATCCATAGAAGGAAACCCAGGGTTTAAACAGGCGCTAGCATCTAAAACCTTTGTAAATTGGAGCGAGAACGGACTATCTAAAATTATTCAGCTAGTTAAAAGTAGTCGAGATACAGTGAAGGTTGAAGAATTTGAGTTAGTTAAAAACAAGTATTCATTGTCTGATAAACATTTCTTCTCGTTTTTGCAAATCAGACACTATTGCTTGAAATTAATCAGTCTACAAGGGAATAACTGGGAACTTACAGAGTTGATCCCGGTTCTTAACTCTATTAAACAAGGTAAATATTCTATCTCACTCTTGTATAATCTAATAAATAATAGAAATCAGGAACAGTATATAGCAATCGGTGTCGCTAAATGGAGAGATGCATACTTCAAGAATCTTAGTAGGCAAATAATATTGAAAAGTATGGAAAGGGTAGAGGAAGCATCATTAGCAATACCAATGCGAGAGCAACATATTAAGATAATGTGGATGGTATATATTACGCCTGAAAAAATTGACAAATGGGGGGGGACAGGAGAGAGAATAATATGTATGAAATGTAGACAACAGAGTACAAACTTGATACATAGCTTCTGGCTCTGTCCCAAAATAAAACTTTTTTGGGACAAAGTAAATTATTGGTTAGGCGAGATATATGAGACTCAAATTTCATTACAAGCAGACCAGATTATTTTTTTTCACTATAAGAAAGAACATGTATTGATAAGAAAATTTTTAACGCTAGTAATTTTAATAGGCCGGAATCTCATATTAAAAGGATGGAAAAGTATTAAACCTCCAGTGCTAGCGGTTGTAAGAGAAAGTATTCATCATCAATTTCTGATAGAATTACATGATACTCTGTTCAATGTCGAAACTAATATTGCTCGTTTCTTTGATAAATGGGGGAAGTGGATTAAAAAGCAAGATGTAGAGGAACAAAAACGAATAATTAAAAAGTTTGAAAATACAGGATATATAGAAAATTGTAGACTCAGAGGAGAGTGGCTTTTTGAATAGGATGGCTCCCCGCTGCGAGGGGAGGGAGGAAGGGCACATCCCCTTCCCCTCCTTTTTTTTTTTTTTTTTGTTTTTTTTCCTTTTTGGGTTTGTCGGCAAGCCGGGTTGATTGTATATCACTTGGTATTAAAGATGCATTATGTATTCAGTCCACTCCATATGGAAGTTTTGAGCAGCATTATTAAGTACTCCTGCGGATATAAATAGAGTATGTTAAAGGTTAAAATTGGAAAAGAGGGATGGGATTATTATTGTATTCTGGATGGTTATTCAGGAAAGATAACATATTTAAAGAAGTATATTTTATGTTAGATCCAGAATTGATGGGATTAAAGCAGCAGATATGATTTGTATGTACGCAATCTTGTTGAATTTCTTGTTTTGGTCTTATTTTGTAAATGCTTTTGAGATGTTCTTCTTTTACTTTTTATTATGTATGTATCTGTCAAGGAATATTAATAAACCTCTTTTCTTAAAAAAAAAAAAAAAAAAAAAAATGGTACACTATCGGAATCAAGAAAGAGCAAATGTGTGTTTCATGTCCCTTAATGTACATATCGCTTTATCTGATGTTAATGTTAAATGTTCAAAAAACACAAAAGGTGGCACTCAGGTAGGTAACTGTACCTTTATTCAAGTGAGCAACGTTTCGGGGCTTCTGCCCTTTTCTCAAGCTAATTTCATTGTGCATATCAAACAACATTTATAGACAAACCGTTACACCGATGTGACCAATCAAATTATAGTGGGAGTGGTTAACAAATGGTGATATCACTGCTGGCATCACCCATATTTAACTCCTATTCAGTTTTAACCATTACTACCCAGTTTCAGGAAGTATCACCTAATTAAAAACAATTGCAGAAAGTTGCTATACATACTAGGGGAGAGAAGCCCACTCACCTATCTTATATTTACACTTTAAATAAATGGAAACAAATCAAATTCCTTGTTTAGCCCTTTGGGGTGCATAATGTCTAGACACCAAATCCGCCTAGCCTCTCTATGTTATAGGTCTTTAGCACTATCTCCCCCTCTTTTTCATCTAGGAGCATAGTCAATGACCATAAATCTAAGTTGGTTGGCTTGGTGACCCATCCCAAAAAAAATGGTTGGGACTGGGAGGTGAGCAGTTTTTTAGTTCCCGTTTGTTGACTTATGTTGGCATATGCGATCCTTGATCTTTTGGGTTGTCGAGCCCACATGGGCAGTTAAGCGCATATACCCCATAAGTCGAGTTACATGTAAAATGTTCCTGAATATGGAACCTCCTACCAGTATAGAGATGGGAAATAACCACTCCCATAATGACACAACTACACTGCGCACATCCCAGGCAGGGGAAAGTGCCATGTTTGGGAGTGCCAAATAACTTTTTGGGATTTTTTCAGGGCCTTGACTAGACATAGCATGAACTAATCTCCTACCTATGGTACTACCCCTACGATAGGCTGCTCTGGGAATTTCTTGGAATTCTTCAATATCAGGACATGCTTCCTTTAAGAGGAACCAATTTTTCTTAAGCAATGTGAAAACTTTTTTTTACTTCTAACATTATATGAACTGACAAAATTAATTCTCTTATGATTTGGATTTCTATGTCTCTTGGGGGGTATCAGGGATTCCTCAGTTTTGTCCAATCCCTGCCTGTCATATCCCTGTTGGATATTTATTTCTCTCATTTCAATAGATCTAGCAGACTTTACTTCAGGATCAGAGACAATCCTATTGACCCTAATCAACTGAGACTTGGGAACACTTTCAAATACTCTAGGAGGGTGAAAACTCTCTGTGCAACAGGATATTTCTGTCGGTAGGTTTTCAAGGGGCCATTGTGCTTGGAGACCATTGTATCTAAAAATTTAACTTTCTGATAATCTTCCATACTACTAAATTTAAAAAATGGAAAAGCATCCTCAATGTTTTGTTTCAATTCTATTAGTTTGTCATTAGTTCGTCTATGTAGCTGAACCAACCCTGGCAATACTGAGTGAACAGTGGATCTCTATATACAATTATTTTCTCAATGGCATTCATGACTAGGCAGACATATGCTGGGGCCACATTTGACCCCTTAGCCATCCCAGTCTTTTGCATATAAAATGTATCCTCATCCATAAAAATATTATTAGTCAAAATGAGATCTAATAATTGTGTAAGCCATTCCTGTTGTGCTTCATTGTATAACTGACTAGCAGCTAATAGTGCTCCGTATAAGTCTACCCCAACATTGTGTGGTATGACTGTGTACAAGGAATTAACATCCCAGGTTGATAGGATGACATCATCACCTAAGTTATCTAACTGGGTGATTTTTTTCAATGAAGTGTCTAGTGTCTCTAATGTATGATCTTCCATTGGTCACTAGGGGGGACAGTATTTTGTCTAGAAATTGTGCAGTGGGACTCCATAGGGAACCTATCCCTGCCACTATCGGCCTACCAGGGGGATCTTTTAACCTTTTGTGGACCTTAGGGACAACATAAAACACTGGTACAATTGGATAATCGTGTATCAAAAAAGCATACAGTTTTGTTTGTCAACATGTTATTTGTCATTCCCATGTCTAAGATTTTTACCAATTCTTTACAGATGTTGTTAGTAGGGTTACTGTCCATTTTTTGTATATGTTAGTGTCATCAACTGTCTTGCCATCTCACATCTGTAGTGGACTGTGTCCATGACAACCACTGCCCCGCCCTTGTACTCACCCTGTTTACTAGGTGCCTTTTATTTAGCAACAGAAAATAAGCACTACAACAGGGCAAGATACCTCTCTTCACCTCAAAGGAGGGGTCACATGCCAAGGTAGCTTTAGAAACAGGGAAACCCTGACAAAATTATTGGCATTTAGAACAACAGTGGGATCTTATGATGCCCCCACAAGACTAACTTGAGAACCCCTATTTGAAAGTAGCAATCCTACTTTTTTTAATGAGTGGTCCTGTGTTTATTAGAGAATTGTCCTAACAATGACAAATACTTCTCACCATCATTGGTTCTGTTCTGGCACATTTTAAGAGGTTTTTGTTACCCTGTTACCACAGAAATATATCTAAAGACCCCATATTTAATAGAGAAAACCCTCACGATTCAAATAAGGGGGTTTGTATCCTTAAAGTGAAGGTAAAGTTTTTTTTCACCATCAATCGTTTTTATGTTCCTTTTACTAACCCAAATCCAGTCGCTAGGTTTGTTTTTAATAAATAATTATTTATTTTGTTCTATTTCTAGCTTAACTTTTCCTACCGTTCCCTGCAGATTCTCCTCCCATCCTCCATTTCCGGGTTTAAGATACTGTGACGTATAGAGCGGTCCCACCCGCTCTATACGTCTCTAGTAAGCTTGTGCACATCGAGCATGTTATAACCGCTGTAGGTAATCGGAGCGAGACAAATGTTTCCGATTTGTTGCTGGCAGCTGACTACAACAGAAAGTTTATAGTGCGCATGCGCAAAACGAGGACGCGCACGCGTGGAAATTGAGGAGTAAATGTTACGCATGCGCATGTAGACCCATATGTTTGTGACGAAATATGACGGCCGCCTAACGGCCAAAGAGTCAATTGGATAGCGTGACCACGTGATCGTTCTTCAGAAAAAAAAAAAATGTACGGGTTGTTTTTTGGAAAGCCGATTACAGGACAATAAAATTAGATATCTCAGCTAATATATGTTTTTGCAAATATTGATGAATGAAACTTATATTTATTTGCCTTCATATCTATAATTGTTTCTAATAGAACGTTTGACTTTACCTTCACTTTAAAGGGACATTGTACACTAGATTTTTCTTTGCATAAATATTTTGTAGATGATTAATTTATATAGCACATCTGGGAGTGTTTTTGTAAAAATGTATAGTTTTGTTTATTTTTAAATAACATTGTGCTGATTTTCAGTCTCCTAACCAAGCCCCAAAGTTTTAGACGTATACTGATGTATACAGACTTCATTTAGACTACTTCTGTTTGTATAATGGGTCTTTTCATATGCAAAGGGGGGAGGGTCTGCTCTCAGACCATTTCACTGGGTGTCCAAGCCTAACCTCATCAACAGTGCTAAACTGGGAGCTTCTAAGTAGGTTTTTAAAAGGTTTTATACTGGATTTTTATATCAGTATCTGTGCATATTCTTTTTTATAGTAGTGTCTATTACATGCAGTTATATGAAAATTGGTGTACACTGTCCCTTTAAAGATATCAAGTTATCATCATAGTATTAAAAATAGCCTGACAGTAACTGCTAGCCTTATTTTATTGTGCTGTTGATGTTAGGGCTTATAGGTCAATGTTTCTCTGAACTAATTAAAACATTTCAGGAAACCAAATAAATGAGAAGACTCTGTGAATGTAAGAATATTGTGATATCTTGTTAATTTATATATCAGGTTACTTTTTGTACAATCATTTTATGTTTTTGTTTTCTTTTAAAATATTTTTGGGTACTATGAGTTGGACAGGGATAGGAACAAGGAATACATTGTCAAAATGGGTTACACCAACCCTGATTAAATAAAACTGTGTTATTTTCTATTGTATATAATATTTGTATGGTTATTTTATACCTACTCATTTTCTGCATCAGAAATGTAGTTAAGTTTGAGTTGCTACAGTTACAACTTATTTGCATATATAAAGCTACTTTAGAAATCCTTCTCTTCATATAACTATAGTGCCCTCAAGTGGTTTGTATTGAGATTGCACCATTCTGCACAGTACAAAGTAGATCTGGTTTCCCCAATCTTTTCTGCTTAAAGGGACAGTCAACTCCAGACTTCTTGTTGTTTATAAAGATAGATAATCCCTTCATTATTCATTACCCAGTTTTGCATAACCAACACAGTTATAATAATACACTTTTTACCTCTGGGATGACCTTGTATCTAAGACTCTGCAGACTGCCCCTTTATTTCAGTTCTTTTGACAGACTTGCATTTTAGCCAATCAGTGCTGACTCCTAAGTAACTCCAAGTGCGTGAGCACAATGTTATCTATATGACACACATAAACTAACGTGCTCTAGTGGTGAAAAACTGTCAAAATGCATTCAAAGAGGCAGCCTTCAAGGTCTAAGAAATTAGCAGATAAACCTACCTAGGTTTAGCTTTCAACTAAGAATACCAAAAGAACAAAGCAAAATTGGTGATAAAAGTAAATTGGAAAGTTGTTTAAAATGACTTGCCCTATCTGAATCATAAAAGTTTATTTTAGACTTGACCGTCCCTTTAAGAGGACATGAAGCCCAAACATTTTCTTTCATGATACGCAGAGCGCATACAGTTTTTTTTGCAACTTTCCAGTTTACTTATATTACTTAATTTGCTTTGTTCCCTTGGTATCCTTTGTTAAATAGTATCCCTAGGTAGGCTTAGGAGCTGTGAGCTAGCTGCTAATTGGTGGCTGTATATATATATATATATATATATATATATATATTATCATTGGCTTACCAATGTGTTCAGCTAGCTCCCATTAGTGCATTGCTGCTCCTTCAAAAAAGGATACCAAGAAAATGAAGCAAAATTGATAATAAGTAATTAGGAAAGTTGTTTAAAATGACATGTTTTATCTGAATATAAAAGATTACTTAGTAAATGTGTGCAATAGCCCTGATTTTTGTTTTTATATGCTTGTTACAAACTAAGGATGGGGGACTATATTTGAAAATTGCTGTTATTCTCAAAGGTTCATACAATATTTTTGTTAAACCTCTTGAATTAAAGCTGAAAGTCTGCATTTTAATCACATCCTAATTGCTTAATTTAAAAATATATTATAGTGGTGTTTAGAGCCAAAACTATGAATGACACTGTCCAAATGCTCATAGAACTAACTGTAGGTACAATTAGCACCATAGAAAATATCAGGTTAGTGCACCTACATAAGGTAAAAAAACTACAAAGATTTTTAATGTTAAAGGGACAGTCTAGTTCAAATTAAACTTTCATGATTCAGATAGAGCATGTCATTTTACCCAACTTTCCAATTTACTTTTATCACCAATTTTGCTTTGTTCCCTTGGTATTCTTAGTTGAAAGCTAAACCTAGGAGGCTCATATGCTAATTTCTTAAAGGGACAGTCTAGTCCAAAAAAAACTTTCATGATTCAGATAGAGCATGTAATTTTAAACATTTTCCAATTTACTTTTATCACCAATTTTTCTTTGTTCTCTTGGTATTCTTAGTTGAAAGCTTAACTTAGGAGGTTCATATGCTAATTTCTTAGACCTTGAAGGCCGCCTCTTAAGAATGCATTTTAACAGGTTTTTCACCACTAGTTCATGTTTTTCATATAGATAACACTGTGCTCGTGCACGTGAAGTTACCTGGGAGCCATCACTGATTGGCTAAACTGCAAGTCTGTCAAAAGAACAAATAAAGGGGCAGTCTGCAGAGGCTTAGATACAAGATAATCACAGAGGTAAAAAATATATAAATATAACTGTGTTGGTTATGCAAAACTAGGGAATGGGTAAACAAGGGATTATCTATCTTTTAAAACAATAACAATTCTGGTGTAGACTGTCCCTTTAAACCTGGAAGGCCGTCTCTTATCTGAGAATGCATTTTGACAGTATTTCATCACTAGAGGGTGTTAGTTCATGTGTTTCATAAAGATAACATTGTGCTCACGCACGTGGAGTTACCTAGGAGTCAGCACTGATTGGCTAAAAAGCAAGTCTGTCAAAATAACTTAAATAAGGGGGTAGTTTGCAGAGGCTTAGATACAAGGTAATTACAGAGGTAAAAAGTATATTAATATAACTGTGTTGGTTATGCAAAACTGGGGAATGGGTAATAAAGGGATTATCTATCTTTTAAAACAATAAAAATTATGGTGTAGACTATCCCTTTAAATAGTCACAGGAAAGGTTGTACAAAATGTATCCAAAGATATATACCCATTAAAATATTAGTGTCCCTTTAAATAAATTCCACCAATTAAATTTCATCACATTTTATAAAACAATTTATTATGTATAATTCATTACATGTCCCTGGGCCATATAAAAATATATATATATCTAACAAAATGAAAAATAAATTCATATAAAACCACCAAACTCGGTATAAAATGTTCGCAAATAGAATCTCTTAGAACCAGCTGAAAAGGATCTTTAAATATCTTGATCAATATTTGAGTATATAATTCCAAATCCTTTAAAGGGACACTGAACCCAATTTTTTTCTTTGTGATTCAGACAGAGCATGCAATTTTAAGCAACTTTCCAATGTACTCCTATTATCAATTTTTCTTCGTTCTCTTGCTATATTTATTTGAAAAAGACTGCATCTAAGCTTTTTCTTTATTCAGAACTCTGGATAGCACTTTTTTATTGGTGGATGAATTTATCCACCAATCAGCAAGAACAACCCAGGTTGTTCACCAAAAATGGGCCGGCATCTTAACTTACATTCTTGTATTTCAAATAAAGATATTGAGAGAATGAAGAAAAATTGATAATAGGTGTAAATTAGGAAGTTGCTTAAAATGTCATGCTCTATCTGAATCACAAAAGAAAAAAATTGGGTTCAGTGTCCCTTTAAGTTTTGGGGCATTGTTAATATATTAAGCAATATCTGTATTTACTCAAAAATAAGGCTGGAGATAAACTAATCCATGAATGTAAGGAATTACTTATAGGATTTGTTTCATCGTTGGATACATTATGTACAACCTATCTTGTCACTATACTTAAAGTGAAGGTAAACTTACCTTCATGCCGATCTGGTATTACCTTCTTTGTTCCAAATCAATAGGAGTTTAATTCATCCATTTGTATCAACCTTATTGTAAACAAAGTTATCAGCTTTATAAATTAATGTCTGACGCTTTACAAATTCGACCCGTTTTTTTTTATTTATTTTTTTTAGTATTGATCACGTTCTTACCTTGTCCAATTGAAAATCTGGCCGTTAGGCGGCCATCACCCCATGTCATCCGCCTCCTTGATGATATGCGCATGCGCTATCCTTTTTTTTTTTCTTCAACGGCCGAATTTTCAATTGGACAAGGTAAAAACGTCATCGAGCCTCTAAAAAAAAAAAAAACGGGTCAAATTTGTAAAGCATCAGCAATCAATTTATAAAGCCAATAACATTGTTTACTATAAAATTGATAAAAATTGATTAATTAAACTCCTATTGGTTTGGAACAAAGAAGGAAATACTAGATAACTTTAAAACTGTAGTTGTTTTAGCGTATATAGGCACAATTAATACATTATTTTCTATTACTGTTATTTTCTTGTTCCAATTTTGAGTGGTTTTTTTTTAGAAATAATTATCAGGTGTCCAATCTTCCTAAGCCAATATCTACAAATGTGACCATTACAATTAGCACCATAACATTACAAATAGGTAATATTATCAGGGATATTTTTTAGTTGGATCAGTACAGAAAGGGAAGTGCTATACCAGGAACGAAAAACAACTCAGTAGCTTGTTCTAAAGTTAGTTACCACCTAGGAGCAATCTTTTAGCCCAATTGTGCTTTTCACAGAGAACTTTCCTGAAGTATTTCAGTCTGATCCCACCTAACAAGATCACTCCAGCCAACGAAATACCCAGGAAATCCTCCTGTGTATATATTTTGCAGCTAGCCCTCATATATTAATTGGATAATTTCTGTTTTGCGTCACGAGGAAATTAATAATATATATGATATTTAATAATACTACTATAAAGAAGAATAAAAATCCAGTATAATTTCCCCCCCAAAAAAACTTACTTAGAAGCTCCCAGTTTAGCACTGTTGATGAGGTGAGGCTGGAACACCCAGTGAAAGGGGCTGAGAACGCAGGAAAAGCAGACACTCCCCCCTCCCTCCCCTGCATATAAAAAGATATTTTAAACAAATAGGAGCAGAAGGAGTCTATAGACCTGGGTCTACATCTGATAATTTGGGGCTTAGTTAGGAATCTGAAAATCTGCATGTTATTAAAAAATAAGCAAAACTATAGATTATTACAAAAATGCTCCCAGATGGGCTATATACCAGTAAATGGATCATCTACAAAACATTTCTTCAAAGAAAACTCTAGTGTACAATCAATGTCTTTTTAACTTAAAGAGGTTACCTTATTGTTTAGTCCTGATCTAACAGAGGGCAAAATCACTCTTACTTCAAATTCATAAGATTATGGCATCATCTTAAAATAGACATTATCCCGTTCAGGGACCTAGCTTAATTTTCTTTTTTCTAGAAATTGTGGGGACGTCTCATTGTTAGCCTGTTCCCCATTAACATAAGCTGTGCTAATAGTGCCTATGTATTTTGCAATACCTAGTTGGGCGCATGCTTGGTATAGGTTTACTGTAAACTCTGATTCTTTTATTACTGGGTTATCCTCCTCTTTAGGCAGCAAATACCACTGTATCTTGGAGCATCAGAATCCCAAGACAAAATTTCTTCTGTGTTTGGTTTGAATGTCTAGAAACTGCAGTATAATGGAGTAATAAATGCTCAAGATAGTGTTGATTGTATTTACAGATATTCTATCAATCCTGTCGCTATGTTTCCTGGTTTCATAATATATGCCTGCGACGGATACCCCGGCTACCCCGACTGGGTAGCTCCGCCAAACGGCCCGGCTTCCTCCCTGCCGACTGCAGCTATGTAGCTGGCAAGTGACCACAGCCTGAAGCCAGGCCTGATGCCCGACAGCACCAGTACTCAGGGTCCCACCTTGTGGCAGACTCCGGCTACCCAGACTGGGTAGCTCTGCCTGAGGATCCTTTCTCTGTCTGGAATAGGCTGCTATGTAGCCCAGGAAAGTGATTTTAGCAGGAGCCCATGCAAATAACTAGACAGACTAGCATTCAGGTGAAACAAGAACTGATTTTATTGAAAACACACACTCCTTTTATACAGACAGCTCATCTTGATAAGACCCCGGACAATCCCACTATTTTCCCACCATTCCCGCCCCTCCAGACAGCCCGGCACCTCCATAGGAGCCACAGTCCCACATAATCTCAATACCTAGGGGTGGCGGTTTCGGGGTGATCCCGGTAGAGCGGCGGCAGCTCTCGGTCCCCAGATGCCACAGTCCAAAAATCAGCATGATTCGTTACAGAGTTACAGTCCGTTGAATTTATGGGGTTAAGGGTGTCCAAAACCCCCGGTTGCCAAAGGAGCTCCCCTCTGATAATTCGCACAGCTCTTGTCCTCCCTAGGGGCTACCAATCCCCAAAAGAGCGGAGCTCTGGGGCAAAGGGCTGCTGGAGCGACCAGGGGTAAAGTTAAAGGGTGTCCTGCTATCCTGTGGCCGACCGGGAGTTCCAGGAGCCCGGCCAGCCTGAGAGGAGTAAGGCGGGTGTCCGTTGTGAGGCGGCCGACCGGGAGTTCCAGAAGCCCGGCCAGCCTAGGAGGGTTTTCCTGGTCATACACCAGCTCTTCACAAAACAAGCAAACAAAAGCTTCCAGAGATTGTGGTTGCTCTGAGGAGCCCAAAACCACTGAGAAACAACAGGGGTGAGGTTCTAGGGGGGTTGGAGGTAGCCTCAGCTGTCTGGTATCCGTGACAATGCCCATTTCAATCTTATTTATTATGAAAAGATATGATTCATCTCCTTTCCATAGGTATGATGGAAGACATATATATGATTAAAGAATAATTTCCCAAATAACTATGCCCTGACCATATAAAATGTGCAGCCGCCAATCAGCAGATAGCACCCAGGTGGGATGAGCCTACCTAGCTACACATTTCAACAAAGGATACATAAATAATAAAGCAAATTAGATAATAAAAGTAAATTGGAAAATTGTTAAAAAAAATTTTTATTTTCGTACATATGCTTGGGTGTCCAGATTCTATATGACTCACTCAATATTCTGAACCACTACTATTTGAATATATAGTTTGGGTCCATGAGTGGTCCAAGATAGGCCACTAGTTTACATTTGGGGGAGCCCGTCTCCACCTTTTAAACATACTTTCTGTTGGGTATATGTACAAAAAAGAAATTAGGGCAATACTACTTATATTATTATCCAGGTGAATTACAGATTTCTTTATTTGTCTACTTTTTAAATTAATAATATAATTTGACCTTGGCAATGTACTAATTGCATTTTTGTTGCTAAAAGGATATATTACATGACTTGGTTTTGTGCATTATCGTCTGTATAATGTAATTGTAATTGACTTTGAATTGTATGTTTATCTGCCTCAATAAAAATAAAAAAACAAATAGGGAATTCATTTTACCCTGTGGCTACTCATAACAAACATAGACCAGTGTGGTAACACCCCAAGACTGCCAGTAACACATAAGACTGGGATTACTACTAACAAAGAGCAGTGCATGCGTAGCATTGCTCGTTTCAGGAAGGATTGCCCTTTGGACAGGGCAATAGGGACACCTGCCAGGGCCCTGCTCTTTTGGGGCGGGCCACGCAATGTCAGCAGTTAGGTTATGAGATAGTGCAATGCATATGTTGTATTTAGTATTTGAGAATTACTTTGGTATCAGTAGATCTAATATTCTGTGTTATTGTTTTAAGTATCACTGAATGTTGGCACAGGGGTGGGCCATAAAGGGAGCGCGGCATACAGGGGAGGGGAATAAGGACACTGGGCTGAGGCGCTAAGGTTGGCCCTGGTTTCAGGGCCATATTTATATAATGCATAGATGTATATGAGACATTTAAAATTTAGCTGCCACTCTGGTAATGTTAAAACAGAATGGCTATTTAAATAACATAATTTATGCTTACCTGATAAATTCCTTTCTTCTGTTGTGTGATCAGTCCACGGGTCATCATTACTTCTGGGATATAACTCCTCCCCAACAGGAAATGCAAGAGGATTCACCCAGCAGAGCTGCATATAGCTCCTCCCCTCTACGTCAGTCCCAGTCATTCGACCAAGAATCAACGAGAAAGGAGTAACCAAGGGTGAAGTGGTGACTGGAGTATAATTTAAAAGATATTTACCTGCCTTAAAACAGGGCGGGCCGTGGACTGATCACACAACAGAAGAAAGGAATTTATCAGGTAAGCATAAATTATGTTTTCTTCTGTTATGTGTGATCAGTCCACGGGTCATCATTACTTCTGGGATACCAATACCAAAGCAAAAGTACACGGATGACGGGAGGGATAGGCAGGCTCATTATACAGAAGGAACCACTGCCTGAAGAACCTTTCTCCCAAAAATAGCCTCCGAAGAAGCAAAAGTGTCAAATTTGTAAAATTTGGAAAAAGTATGAAGCGAAGACCAAGTTGCAGCCTTGCAAATCTGTTCAACAGAGGCCTCATTCTTAAAGGCCCAAGTGGAAGCCACAGCTCTAGTGGAGTGAGCTGTAATTCTTTCAGGAGGCTGCTGTCCAGCAGTCTCATAGGCTAAACGTATTATGCTACGAAGCCAAAAAGAGAGAGAGGTAGCAGAAGCTTTTTGACCTCTCCTCTGTCCAGAATAAACGACAAACAGGGAAGAAGTTTGGCGAAAATCTTTAGTTGCCTGCAAGTAGAACTTGAGGGCACGAACTACATCCAGATTGTGTAGAAGACGTTCCTTCTTTGAAGAAGGATTTGGACACAAGGATGGAACAACAATCTCTTGATTGATATTCCTGTTAGTGACTACCTTAGGTAAGAACCCAGGTTTAGTACGCAGAACTACCTTGTCTGAGTGAAAAATCAGATAAGGAGAATCACAATGTAAGGCTGATAACTCAGAGACTCTTCGAGCCGAGGAAATAGCCATTAAAAACAGAACTTTCCAAGATAACAATTTTATATCAATGGAATGAAGGGGTTCAAACGGAACACCCTGTAAAACTTTAAGAACTAAGTTTAAACTCCATGGCGGAGCAACAGCTTTAAACACAGGCTTGATCCTAGCTAAAGCCTGACAAAAGGCCTGGACGTCTGGATTTTCTGACAGACGCCTGTGTAACAAGATGGACAGAGCTGAAATCTGTCCCTTTAATGAACTAGCTGATAGACCCTTCTCTAAACCTTCTTGTAGAAAGGACAATATCCTAGCGATCCTAACCTTACTCCAGGAGTAACCTTTGGATTCGCACCAGTATAGGTATTTACGCCATATTTTATGGTAAATCCTTCTGGTAACAGGCTTCCTAGCCTGTATCAGGGTATCAATAACCGACTCAGAAAAACCACGTTTTGATAAAATCAAGCGTTCAATTTCCAAGCAGTCAGCTTCAGAGAAGTTAGATTTTGATGTTTGAATGGACCCTGTATCAGAAGGTCCTGTCTTAGAGGTAGAGACCAAGGCGGACAGGATGACATGTCCACTAGATCTGCATACCAAGTCCTGCGTGGCCATGCAGGCGCTATTAGAATCACTGATGCTCTCTCCTGTTTGATTTTGGCAATCAATCGAGGAAGCAGCGGGAAGGGTGGAAACACATAAGCCATCCCGAAGTTCCAAGGTGCTGTCAAAGCATCTATCAGAACCGCTCCCGGATCCCTGGATCTGGACCCGTAGAGAGGAAGTTTGGCGTTCTGGCGAGACGCCATGAGATCTATCTCTGGTTTGCCCCAACGTCGAAGTATTTGGGCAAAGACCTCCGGATGAAGTTCCCACTCCCCCGGATGAAAAGTTTGGCGACTCAAGAAATCCGCCTCCCAGTTCTCCACTCCCGGGATGTGGATTGCTGACAGGTGGCAAGAGTGAGACTCTGCCCAGCGAATTATCTTTGATACTTCCATCATTGCTAGGGAGCTTCTTGTCCCTCCCTGATGGTTGATGTAAGCTACAGTCGTGATGTTGTCCGACTGAAACCTGATGAACCCCCGAGTTGTTAATTGGGGCCAAGCCAGAAGGGCATTGAGAACTGCTCTCAATTCCAGAATGTTTATTGGAAGGAGACTCTCCTCCTGATTCCATAGTCCCTGAGCCTTCAGAGAATTCCAGACAGCGCCCCAACCTAGTAGGCTGGCGTCTGTTGTTACAATTGTCCAGTCTGGCCTGCTGAATGGCATCCCCCTGGACAGGTGTGGCCGATAAAGCCACCATAGAAGAGAATTTCTGGTCTCTTGATTCAGATTCAGAGTAGGGGACAAATCTGAGTAATCCCCATTCCACTGACTTAGCATGCACAATTGCAGCGGTCTGAGGTGTAGGCGTGCAAAAGGTACTATGTCCATTGCCGCTACCATTAAGCCGATCACCTCCATGCATTGAGCTACTGACGGGTGTTGAATGGAATGAAGGACACGGCATGCATTTTGAAGCTTTGTTAACCTGTCTTCTGTCAGGTAAATCTTCATTTCTACAGAATCTATAAGAGTCCCCAAGAATGGAACTCTTGTGAGAGGAAAAAGAGAACTCTTCTTTTCGTTCACTTTCCATCCATGCGACCTTAGAAATGCCAGAACTAACTCTGTATGAGACTTGGCAGTTTGAAAGCTTGAAGCTTGTATTAGAATGTCGTCTAGGTACGGAGCTACCGAAATCCTTCGCGGTCTTAGTACCGCCAGAAGGGCACCCAGAACCTTTGTGAAGATTCTTGGAGCCGTAGCCAATCCGAATGGAAGAGCTACAAACTGGTAGTGCCTGTCTAAGAAGGCAAACCTTAGATACCGGTGATGATCTTTGTGAATCGGTATGTGAAGGTAAGCATCTTTTAAATCCACTGTGGTCATGTACTGACCCTTTTGGATCATGGGTAAGATTGTCCGAATAGTTTCCATTTTGAACGATGGAACTCTTAGGAATTTGTTTAGAATCTTTAAATCTAAGATTGGCCTGAAAGTTCCCTCTTTTTTGGGAACCACAAACAGGTTTGAGTAGAACCCTTGTCCTTGTTCCGACCGCGGAACCGGATGGATCACTCCCATTAATAACAGATCTTGTACACAGCGTAGAAACGCTTCTTTCTTTATCAGGTTTGTTGACAACCTTGACAGATGAAATCTCCCTCTTGGGGGAGATAATTTGAAGTCTAGAAGGTATCCCTGAGATATGATCTCTAGCGCCCAGGGATCCTGAACATCTCTTGCCCAGGCCTGGGCGAAGAGAGAAAGTCTGCCCCCCACTAGATCCGGTCCCGGATCGGGGGCTCTCGGTTCATGCTGTCTTTGGGGCCGCAGCAGGTTTCCTGGCCTGCTTGCTCTTGTTCCAGGACTGGTTAGGCTTCCAGCCTTGCCTGTAACGAGCAACAGCTCCCTCCTGTTTTGGTGCAGTGGAGGTTGATGCTGCTCCTGTTTTGAAATTCCGAAAGGGACGAAAATTAGACTGTCTAGCCTTAGCTTTGGCTTTGTCTTGAGGTAGGGCGTGGCCCTTACCTCCTGTAATGTCAGCGATAATTTCTTTCAAACCGGGCCCAAATAAAGACTGCCCCTTGAAAGGTATATTAAGTAATTTGGACTTAGAAGTAACATCAGCTGACCAGGATTTTAGCCACAGCGCCCTACGTGCCTGTATGGCGAATCCTGAGTTCTTAGCCGTAAGTTTGGTTAAATGTACTACGGCCTCCGAAATGAATGAATTAGCTAGTTTAAGGACTCTAAGCCTGTCCGTAATGTCGTCTAGCGTAGATGAACTAAGGTTCTCTTCCAGAGACTCAATCCAAAATGCTGCCGCAGCCGTAATCGGCGCGATACATGCAAGGGGTTGCAATATAAAACCTTGTTGAACAAACATTTTCTTAAGGTAACCCTCTAATTTTTTATCCATTGGATCTGAAAAAGCACAGCTATCCTCCACCGGGATAGTGGTACGCTTAGCTAAAGTAGAAACTGCTCCCTCCACCTTAGGGACCGTTTGCCATAAGTCCCGAGTGGTGGTGTCTATTGGAAACATCTTTCTAAATATTGGAGGGGGTGAGAACGGCACACCGGGTCTATCCCACTCCTTAGTAACAATTTCAGTTAGTCTCTTAGGTATAGGAAACACGTCAGTACTCGCCGGGTACCGCAAAGTATTTATCCAACCTACACAGTTTCTCTGGTATTGCAACGGTGTTACAATCATTGAGAGCTGCTAAGACCTCCCCTAGTAATACACGGAGGTTCTCCAATTTAAATTTAAAATTTGAAATATCTGAATCCAATCTGTTTGGATCAGAACCGTCACCTACAGAATGAAGCTCTCCGTCCTCATGCTCTGCAAGCTGTGACGCAGTATCAGACATGGCCCTAGTATTGTCAGCGCACTCTGTTCTCACCCCAGAGTGATCACGCTTGCCTCTTAGTTCTGGTAATTTAGACAAAACTTCAGTCATAACAGTAGCCATATCTTGTAATGTTATCTGTAATGGCCGCCCAGATGTACTAGGCGCCATAATATCACGCACCTCCCGGGCGGGAGATGCAGGTACTGCCGCGTGAGGCGAGTTAGTCGGCATAACTCTCCCCTCGCTGTTTGGTGAAATTTGTTCAAATTGTACAGATTGACTTTTATTTAAAGTAGCATCAATACAGTTAGTACATAAATTTCTATTGGGCTCCACCTTGGCATTGGAACAAATGACACAGATATCTTCCTCTGAGTCAGACATGTTTAACACACTAGCAATAAACTTGCAACTTGGTTATAATCTTTTTTAGCAAAAACGTACTGTGCCTCAAAGAGGTACTAAACGATTAAATGATTAAATGACAGTTGAAATAATGAACTGAAAAACAGTTATAGCATCAAACTTTAAAACAACACAACTTTTAGCAAAGGTTTGTTCCCATTAGAAAAATAACAATAATTAAATTTGACATAAAAATTACAGAGCAACGTTTTTATTCACAGTCAATATAAAATTCTCACAGCTCTGCTGAGAGAATCTACCTCCCTCTAAAGAAGTTTGAAGACCCCTGAGATCTGTCAGAGATGAACCGGATCATGCAGGAAATATAAGAGTAACTGACTGGAATTTTTTGATGCGTAGCAAAGAGCGCCAAAAACGGCCCCTCCCCCTCACACACAGCAGTGAAGAGAAACGAAACTGTCATAATTAAAACCAAACAACTGCCAAGTGGAAAATAATGCCCAAATATTTATTCACTCAGTACCTCAGAAATGTAAACGATTCTACATTCCAGCAAAAACGTTTAACATGATAAATACTTATTAAAAGGATTAGTGACTTTTAACAGAGTAGTTCCGGTGAAATACCATCCCCAGAATACTGAAGTGTATACATACATGACATTATAACGGTATGGCAGGATTTTCTCATCAATTCCATTCAGAAAATAAAAACTGCTACATACCTCAATGCAGATTCATCTGCCCGCTGTCCCCTGATCTGAAGCTTTTACCTCCCTCAGATGGCCGAGAACAGCAATATGATCTTAACTACTCCGGTTAAAATCATAGTAAAAAAACTCTGGTAGATTCTTCCTCAAACTCTGCCAGAGAAGTAATAACACGCTCCGGTGCTATTGTAAAATAACAAACTTTTGATTGAAGTCATAAAAACTAAGTATAATCACCATAGTCCTCTCACACATCCTATCTAGTCGTTGGGTGCAAGAGAATGACTGGGACTGACGTAGAGGGGAGGAGCTATATGCAGCTCTGCTGGGTGAATCCTCTTGCATTTCCTGTTGGGGAGGAGTTATATCCCAGAAGTAATGATGACCCGTGGACTGATCACACATAACAGAAGAAATGCTGTCTTTTTGTACAGATTTTACTGGACAGTCAGCTGAAATACTGGACACCTGAACCCTACTAGTCATAGAACAATCTATTACACTATTTGTTTGTGGTTAAAAGCGTTTCTCTCTTTGTATCTATTTAATTATTGGTTATAGTTACCAGCACTGTGTATTTCAGGGACATACTAAACTGCATATTGGGATGATTGGGATGATGGGATGATTGGCTGCAATGCTAAACACTATCACTAGATGTCATTATACTTTTTACACACATTCATGGTAATGACTCTGCTGTAACTCAAAATATGTTGTTATTTTCTGCACTGCTTGATACTAAGTTGCAAACAGAAGGTGCAAATGTTTAACTATTCACTTGCTGACATATATACAGTTGTATAATGGAATCACATTAAATAATATAATAGAAAAATACTTTTGTAGGACTACATTACTAATTTAATATAGTACATGTATGTGCAAACCTGTTTTGATAGGAACCTGTGAATAGATGTTTTAAACATGGGGATTATGGGTTACACATGCCAAGGAAAATTTTAATTTCTGATAAGAATATGGTTATAATTATTTTTCTACATGGGGATTATGGGTGAAATAACATTGTTACACATGCAAAAAAAACACATTTGACCTGTTTCTGATAGGAATATGGTTCTAATTATTGTTATACATGGGGATTATGGGTGAAATATAATGGTTACACTTGCAGAGGAACACATTTGACCTGTTTCTGATAGGAATATGGTAATCATAATTTTTATACATGGGGATTATGGGTGAAATATCATGGTTACACTTGCAGAGGAACACATTTGACCGGTTTCTGATAGGAATATGGTTATAATTATTTTTATACATAGGGATTATGGGTGAAATATCATGGTTACACTTGCAGAGGAACACATTTGACCTGATTCTGATAGGAATATGGTTCTAATTATTGTTATACATGGGGATTATGGGTGAAATATCATGGTTACACATGCAAAAGAACACATTTGACCTGTTTCTGATAGGAATATGGTAATAATAATTTTTATACATGGGGATTATGGGTGAAATATCATGGTTACACATGCAGAGGAACACATTTGACCTGTTTCTGAAAGGAATATGGTTCTAATTATTTTTATACATGGGGATTATGGGCGAAATATAATGGTTACACATGCAGAGAAACACATTTGACCTGTTTCTGATAGGAATATGGTTCTAATTATTGTTATACATGGGGATTATGGGCGAAATATAATGGTTACACATGCAGAGAAACACATTTGACCTGTTTCTGATAGGAATATGGTTCTAATTATTGTTATACATGGGGATTATGGGTGAAATATAATGGTTACACATGCAGAGGAACACATTTGATCTGTTTCTGATAGGAATATGGATATAATTATTTTTATACATGGGGATTATGGGTGAAATATCATGGTTACAAATGTAGAGGAACACATTTGACCAGTTTCTGATAGGAATATGGTTCTAATTATTTTTATATATGGGGATTATGGGTAAAATATCATGGTTACACATGCAGAGAAACACATTTGACCTGTTTCTGATAGGAATATGGTTCTAATTATTGTTATACATGGCGATTATGGGTGAAATATAATGGTTACACATGCAGAGGAACACATTTGACCTGTTTCTGATAGGAATATGGTTATAATTATTTTTCTACATGGGGATTATGGGTGAAATATCATGGTTACACATACAGAGGAGCATATTTGACAAGTTTCTGATAGGAATATGGATATAATTATTTTTATACATGGGGATTATGGGTGAAATATCATGGTTACACTTGCAGAGGAAAACATTTGACCTGTTTCTGATAGGAATATGGATCTAATTATTTTTATACATAGGGATTATGGGTGAAATGTCATGGTTACATATGCAGAGGAACATATTTGACCTGTTTTTACATGGGGATTATGGGTGAAATATCATGGTTACACATGCAAAAGAACACATTTGACCGGTTTCTGATAGGAATATGGTTATAATTATTTTTATACATGGGGATTATGGGTGAAATATTATGGTTACACATGCAGAGAAACACATTTGACCTGTTTCTGATAGGAATATGGTTCTAATTATTTTTATATATGGGGATTATGGGTAAAATATCATGGTTACACATGCAGAGAAACACATTTGACCTGATTCTGATAGGAATATGGTTCTAATTATTGTTATACATGGGGATTATGGGTGAAATATCATGGTTACACATGCAAAAGAACACATTTGACCTGTTTCTGATAGGAATATGGTTATAATTATTGTTATACATGGGGATTATGGGTGAAATATAATGGTTACACATGCAGAGGAACACATTTGACCTGTTTCTGATAGGAATATGGTAATAATAATTTTTATACATGGGGATTATGGGTGAAATATCATGGTTACACTTGCAGAGGAACACATTTGACCTGTTTCTGATAGGAATATGGTTCTAATTATTGTTATACATGGGGATTATGGGTGAAATATAATGGTTACACATGCAGAGGAACACATTTGACCTGTTTCTGATAGGAATATGGTAATAATAATTTTTATACATGGGGATTATGGGTGAAATATCATGGTTACACTTGCAGAGGAACACATTTGACCTGTTTCTGAAAGGAATATGGTTCTAATTATTTTTATACATGGGGATTATGGGCGAAATATAATGGTTACACATGCAGAGAAACACATTTGACCTGTTTCTGATAGGAATATGGTTCTAATTATTGTTATACATGGGGATTATGGGCGAAATATAATGGTTACACATGCAGAGAAACACATTTGACCTGTTTCTGATAGGAATATGGTTCTAATTATTGTTATACATGGGGATTATGGGTGAAATATAATGGTTACACATGCAGAGGAACACATTTGATCTGTTTCTGATAGGAATATGGATATAATTATTTTTATACATGGGGATTATGGGTGAAATATCATGGTTACACTTGCAGAGGAACACATTTGACCTGTTTCTGATAGGAATATGGTTCTAATTATTGTTATACATGGGGATTATGGGTGAAATATAATGGTTACACATGCAGAGGAACACATTTGACCTGTTTCTGATAGGAATATGGTAATAATAATTTTTATACATGGGGATTATGGGTGAAATATCATGGTTACACTTGCAGAGGAACACATTTGACCTGTTTCTGAAAGGAATATGGTTCTAATTATTTTTATACATGGGGATTATGGGCGAAATATAATGGTTACACATGCAGAGAAACACATTTGACCTGTTTCTGATAGGAATATGGTTCTAATTATTGTTATACATGGGGATTATGGGCGAAATATAATGGTTACACATGCAGAGAAACACATTTGACCTGTTTCTGATAGGAATATGGTTCTAATTATTGTTATACATGGGGATTATGGGTGAAATATAATGGTTACACATGCAGAGGAACACATTTGATCTGTTTCTGATAGGAATATGGATATAATTATTTTTATACATGGGGATTATGGGTGAAATATCATGGTTACACTTGCAGAGGAAAACATTTGACCTGTTTCTGATAGGAATATGGATATAATTATTTTTATACATAGGGATTATGGGTGAAATGTCATGGTTACATATGCAGAGGAACATATTTGACCTGTTTCTACATGGGGATTATGGGTGAAATATCATGGTTACACATGCAAAAGAACACATTTGACCGGTTTCTGATAGGAATATGGTTCTAATTATTTTTATATATGGGGATTATGGGTAAAATATCATGGTTACACATGCAGAGAAACACATTTGACCTGATTCTGATAGGAATATGGTTCTAATTATTGTTATACATGGGGATTATGGGTGAAATATCATGGTTACACATGCAAAAGAACACATTTGACCTGTTTCTGATAGGAATATGGTTATAATTATTTTTCTACATGGGGATTATGGGTGAAATATCATGGTTACACATGGAGAGGAACATATTTGACCTGTTTCTGATAGGAATATGGTTCTAATTATTTTTATATATGGGGATTATGGGTGAAATATCATGGTTACACATGCAAAAGAACACATTTGAACGGTTTCTGATAGGAATATGGTTATAATTATTTTTATACATGGGGATTATGGGTGAAATATCATGGTTACACATGTAGAGGAACACATTTGACCAGTTTCTGATAGGCATATGGTTCTAATTATTTTTATATATGGGGATTATGGGTAAAATATCATGGTTACACATGCAGAGAAACACATTTGACCTGTTTCTGATAGGAATATGGTTCTAATTATTGTTATACATGGGGATTATGGGTGAAATATAATGGTTACACATGCAGAGGAACACATTTGACCTGTTTCTGATAGGAATATGGTTCTAATTATTTTTCTACATGGGGATTATGGGTAAAATATCATAGTTACACTTGCAGAGGAACATATTTGACCTGTTTCTGATAGGAATATAGTTATAATTATTTTTCTACATGGGGATTATGGGTGAAATATCATGGTTACACATACAGAGGAGCATATTTGACATGTTTCTGATAGGAATATGGATATAATTATTTTTATACATTTGGATTATGGGTAAAAGATCATGGTTACACATGCAGAGGAACACATTTGACCTGTTTCTGACAGGAATATGGTTATAATTATTTTTCTACATGGGGATTATAGGTGAAATATCATGGTTACACATGCAGAGGAGCACATTTGACATGTTTCTGACAGGAATATGGTAATAATTATTTTTAAACATGGGGATTATTGGTGAAATATCATGGTTACACTTGCAGAGGAACACATTTGACCTGTTTCTGAAAGGAATATGGTTTTAATTATTTTTATACATGGGGATTATGGGCAAAATATAATGGTTACACTTGCAGAGGAACACATTTGACCTGTTTCTGATAGGAATATGGATATAATTATTTTTATACATGGGGATTATTGGTGAAATATCATGGTTACACTTGCAGAGGAAAACATTTGACCTGTTTCTGAAAGGAATATGGTTCTAATTATTTTTATACATGGGGATTATGGGTGAAATATCATGGTTACACTTGCAGAGGAACACATTTGACCTGTTTCTGATAGGAATATGGTTATAATTATTTTTCTACATGGGGATTATGGGTGAAATATGGTTACACATGCAGAGGAACACATTTGACCTGTTTCTGATAGGAATATGGTTCTAATTATTTGTATGCATGGGGATTATGGGTGAAATATCATGGTTACACATGCAGAGGAACACATTTAACCTGTTTCTGATAGGAATATGGATAGAATTCTTTTTATACATGGGGATTATGGGTGAAATATCATGGTTACACATGCAGAGGGAGACATTTGACCTGTTTCTGATAGGAATATGGTTCTAATTATTTTTATATAGGGGGATTATGGGTGAAATATCATGGTTACACATGCAGAGGAACACATTTGACCTGTTTCTGATAGGAATTTGGTTATAATTATTGTTATACATGAGGATTATGGGTTAAATATCATGGTTACACATGCAGAGGAACACATTTGACCTGTTTCTGATAAAAATATGGTTATAATTATTTTTATACATGGGTATTATGGGTTAAATATCATGGTTACACATGCAGAGGAACACATTTGACCTGTTTCTGATAGGAATATGGTTCTAAATATTTTTATACATGGGGATTATGGGTGAAATAGCAAGGTTACACTTGCAGAGGAACACATTTGACCTGTTTCTGATAGGAATATGGTTCTAATTATTTTTATACATGGGGATTATGGGTGAAATATCAAGGTTACACTTGCAGATGAACACATTTGACCTGTTTCTGATAGGAATATGGTTCAAAATTTTTATACATGGGGATTATTGGTGAAATATCATGGTTACAAATGCAGAGAAACACATTTGACCTGTTTCTGATAGGAATATGGTTCTAATTATTTTTATACATGGGGTTATGGGTGGAATATCATGGTTACACATGCCAAAGAACATATTTGACCTGTCTCTGATAGGAATATGGGTATAATTATTTTTCTACATGGGGATTATGGGTGGAATATCATGGTTACACATGCCAAGGATTATATTTAACCTGTTTTTGATAGGAGTATGGGTATAAATATTTTTATATAAGGGGATTATGGGCGGAATGTCATGGTTACACATGCCAAGGAACATATTTGACTTGTTACTGCTAAGAATATGGGTATAATTATTTTTATATATGGGGATTATGGGTGGAATATCATGGTTACACTTTCCAAGGAACATATTTGACCGGTTTCTGATAGGAATATGGGTATTCTTATTTTTCTATGTGGGGATTATGGGTAAAATATCATGGTTACACATGCCAAGGAACATATGTGACCTGTGTCTGATAGGAATATTGGTATAAATGTTTTTATATAAAGGGATTATGTGCGGAATATCATGGTTACAAATGCCAAGGAACATATTTGACCTTTTACTGATAGGAATCATGGGTATAAATATTGTTTACATTGGGATTGTTGGTGTAATATCATGGTTACACATGCCAAGGAACATTTTTCACTTGTTGCTGCTAAGAATATGGGTATACATATTTTTATATATGGGGATTATGGGTGGAATATTATAGTTACACATGCCAAGGAATATATTTGACTGGTTTGTGATAGGAATAGGGGTATAATTATTTTTCTGCGTGGGGATTATGGGTGGAATATCATTGTTACACATACCAAGGAACATATATGACTTGTTTTTGATACGAATATGGTTGCAATTATTATTCCTCTACATTGTTTCCATTCTGTTAGTAATGGAGTACATGTATCCTTTGTAAAATTTGCAGATTCCTTATCACTTTTAAACTATGATGTTTCACTCTTTCCAACTAACAGTGACCTAACTTTATATGGACGAGGTTTGCACTGGTTTTTGGCTGTAGCAGACCTAAAATCTAAAACAGTGACAATAATGGACTCGCTAAGCAATGATTATAACACATAATGTGCTATTGTCCAAAAAATGCTCTATTGCATTCACACTCTCTGTCCCTCAGTTGAGTTTCTTGAAGCAGACTGGACCTAGATTGCCCGAAACAAAGTAATACTTATGACTGGAGTGCATGTCCTCCTAAATTCGTACATTATATGTAGTGGTCTCAAATATGTGAGGAATTTTGACAGCAATAAAGTTAGACAGTGGATGCACAGCAAGATTCTGCAAAGTTGATTACTCATACCTGACCACTAAACAAACCACAAAGCACACATTTATAGCAGGAAAAATTGAGAAATACAGCCCACCAATGGTCAAAATAGCAGAACAGGACAAACAGGAGGACGAGTTCTTTCCCCTCCCGTTACTGCAAATCAGAAGACTGGACATTTTGTTCATCTTGTTACTGCTTTGGTGATGCTGACCATGATGAAAAACAGATCCTATGGGTCTGCAGCCGTCTAAAGACCACTGCTCCATAACCTGTCCGCCTGTTCTGAGGCGGCAGATAGAAATCAAAGCAATTGAATACGATTGGGTTGATTGACACCCCCTGCTTGCAAATCTGCAGGGGGCGGTATTGTACCAGCAGTTCAGAAGACCTGCTGGTGCAATGATAAATGCTGTCTGCATTTATCTATGTGCGGCGGACATGGTTCGCTATAGCGGATCATGTCCGTCCGCACAATGATAAATTGACCACTAAGTGTTGTGTGTCGAAACTGGTATCACCAGAAGTGTGGAGGGCAGAAGGGTAGACCAACAAAATATTTAATTTGTTTACAGTGCAAAAGAAAATAGCACCACATTTTAGTATTACTATTTAGTAGAATGTTAAATTGTCCTTTTAAAAATGTTTGGTACATAGCTATTCAAAACAATAAACATGTAAATAAAAAAGTACAAAATAGTTCTGATAAACTGCTCTTAATGTGAATTTAAATTGCCTGGGATAAACTGGATGTTTATTGACATTGAATTCCATTAATGGAGACACAAAGTAAAACACTCTTCCTGTCCAGTTATTTAATAATAGTTTACATGTGTAAATTACCCCTCATGATCTCCCAAGGAAATAACCAGATATTTTTTCTTTTGTTAAGTTTAGCATGAAAATGAATGAAAATTCTCAATTCCAGCCTAAGGGGCCGATTTATCATGCAGTGTATGCTGCAGTTTCTGCACGAGCCTTCAGGCTCGCTGGAAACAAGAGTTAAGGAGCAGTGGTCCTAAGACCCTGCTCGTTAACTCGTCCGCCACCTCTGAGGTGGTGGACAGCAATCATCCTGATCTGATCAGGATGATTGACACCCCCTGCTAGCGGCCGATTGGCCGTGAATGTGCAGGGGGCAGCATTTATCGATATGGGACGGACATTCATAAATCGGCCCCTAAATATATGAAGCTATCCGCTTGTCTTGTAAGGAAGTCTAACCTACTGTTTCACATCAATACACATGAGAATATGAAAATGCACTTGTTCAGTAAGAATGGACTGTTTTCTGTAAGACATTTATTGTGTTTGTTGTTATTATGGCCTTGGTATAGACATAATCTATATTGATGTTTGAGATACATGCTCCATCTAAAAATAGTTAGGTTCAAAACATTTTTAAACATAAGTAGGGTATCTGCAAATTGAGACCCTATATAAACTAGATGGCTGGTTGAGTTTGTGAACTAAAAATATTTCTAGTGTTGAATTTGTAGAAACGTTTACTTGTAGCCTGCACTTCTTGTAACCAGAAGTATCAGAAATAGGTCAAATATGTTCCTTGGCATGTGTAATCATAATATTTCACCCATAATCCCCGCATAAAAAAATTATTATACCCATATTCCTATAAGAAACATGTCAAATGTGTTCTTTGGCATGAGTAATCATGATATTGCACCCATAATCCCCATGTAGGAAATATATTTACATGTCAAATATGTTACTTAGTATGTGTAAACATGGTATTCCACCCATAATCCCCATGTAGAAAAATAGAACCATATTCTTATTATAAACAGGTCAAATATGTTCATCAGCATGTGTAACCATGATATACCACCCATAATCACCATATTCAAAGTATGTATACCCATTTTCTTACCAGAAACAGCTCAAATATGTTCCTTGGCATGTGTAACCATGATATTTAACCCATTATCTGTTATGTTTGTGCAATATTTCCTATCAGACCAATCCTGGCCAGTAGTCTTCTTATCCGCGCATCAAGTGGTGGAAACATAAGGAAAAATCCCAGAACTTAAGTTAACAGATTGAAAGAATGTGGTAGTACAGGAACAGCAAACACAATGAACAGCAAGGGTTAATGAGGAGAAGGTCAAAGAGCTGAGTAGGGCTCAGAAGTAAGCAAGTAGTTCTATGCCCCTGAGAAACACAAGAAATAAAGCAAAAGGAATGCTCACCAGACAGTGCAGGGTTCCTTAAGAGTAGGCAGTTCAATCTTTCTGAGTTTTCAAAAGGGTTAAGCAAATTATGGGTCACAAGGCAGTGCAGGGTTCAGTAACAGGCAGGCTGTCAAATCTTTCTGAGTATCAAAAGGGTTAAGCAAAGGAATGGTCACAAGGCACAGGGTTCTGTAACAAGCAGGCAGTCCACTATAGAACACTAGCAAGTTGCTACAATAGCACCCAGGAGTACACGGGTAAACCTATTCTTGGGCAGAGATTACATGAAAAGGAGTTACTTGTAAGGCTTGTGGGATACTCCTCTATCAGACCGAACTCAGCCAGTAGTCTTGTTATCCTGGCGTCGAGCCGGAAAGATAGGGAATATCCCAGAGCAGAGAGTATCAGGCAAATGAGGAGAGCGGCACTCACCACAGGCTGGACAGCACAAGGCAAATAAGGCAGACAGGATATGGCAACAGAAAATCAGGCCAGCAATTCAGGTATTAACCAGGTAGCATAGTGAGACAGGCAGGGTTCAGCAACAAGAAGACAGTCCAGCAATGTAGAGGTTAACCAGGTAGCGTAGTGAGACGGACAGGGATCAGCAACAAGAAGTCTGTCCAGCAAATTAGGGGGTAACCAAGAAGCATAGTGAAACAGGCAGGGTTCAGCAACAAGTATCAGTCCAGCAGATTAGGGGTTAACCAGGTAGAGGAGTAAGACAGGCAAGGTTTCAGCAACAAAGTATCAGTCCAGCAGTTTAGTGGTTAACCAAGTAGCGTAGTAAGACAGGCAAGGTTTCAGCAACAAAGTATAAGTCCAGCAGTTTAAGGGTTAACCAAGTAGCGTAGTAAGACAGGAGAGTTTCAGCAACAAAGTATCAGTCCAGCAGTTTAGGGGTTAACCAAATCATGTAGTAAGACAGGCAAGGTTTCAGCAACAAAGTATCAGTCCAGCAGATGATCTGTCACTCCCAGGAGCACACGAAGTAGCACCTATACTTGGGCAGTGACAGATCGCTTGCTGCCCGCTAAAGTACCTGGTGGATTGGTGCCAAGAGACCGGCCGGCATCAGGAGCGTGCGGCGATGACGTTAGCACTGCACGCATCCTGAGCCGACACAGCCCTAGGCAACGAGCATGGGGAAGACGCCGCGTCCCTAGCAACGGCACGGCGTGACATTACTTACATAGGCGCCGGTTCCCGCCAAGGACACACAGGTGATGTTCAGAGCAGCATTAGCAGTACTCGTGGCACGCGACAAAAACCCAGTGGGGCAACATTATCCCCATGTAGAGAAATAATTATAACCATATTCTTACCAGAAACAGGTTAAATATGTTCATTGACATGTGTAACCATGATATTCCACCCATAATCCCTACATAGAAAAATAATTATACCCATATTCTTAGCAGTAACAAGTCAAATATGTTCCTTGCCATGTGTAACCATGATATTCTGCCCATAATCCCCTTATATAAAAACATTTATACCCATATTCCTATCAGAAACAAGTCAAATATGTTCCTTGGCATGTGTAACCATGATATTCCACCCATAATCCACAAGTAGAAAAATAATTATAACTATATTCCTATCAGAAACAGGTCAAATGTGTTCCTTGGCATGTGTAACTCCACCCATAATCCCCATATATAAAAATATGTAAACCGATATTCCTAGCAGTAACAAGTCTAATATGTTGGCATGTGTAACCATGATATTCCGCCCATAATCCCCTTATATAAAAATATTTATACCCATATTCCTATCAGAAACAGGTCAAATATGTTCCTTGGCATGTGTAACCATGATATTCCACCCATAATCCCCACGTAGAAAAATAATTATACCCATATTCCTATCAGAAACAGGATAAATATATTCCTTGACATGTGTAACCATGAAATTCTACCTATAATCCCCATATATAAAAATATGTATACCCATATTCCTAGCAGTAACAAGTCAAATATGTTCCTTGGCATGGGTAACTATGATATTCCGCCCATAATCCCATTATATAAAAATATTTACACCCATATTCCTATCAGAAACAAGTCAAATATGTTCCTTGGCATGCGTAACCATGATATTATGCCCATAATCCCCTTTTATAAAAATATTTATACCCATATTCCTATCAGAAACAATTCAAATATGTTTCTTGGCATGTGTAAACATGATATTCCACCCATAATCCCCAAGTAGAAAAATAATTAGAACCATATTCCTATCAGAAACAGGTCAAATGTGTTCCTCTGCAAGTGTAACCATGATATTTTACCCATAATCCCCATGTATAAAAATAATTATAAGCATATTTTTATCAGAAACAGGTCAAATGTGTTCCTCTGCATTTGTAACCATGATATGTCACCCATAATCCCCATGTATAAAAATAATTATAACCATATTCCTATCAGAAACAGGTCAAATGTGTTCCTCTGCATATGTAACCATGAAATTTCACCCATAATCCCTATGTATAAAAATAATTATATCCATATTCCTATCAGAAAAAGGTCAAATGTGTTCCTCTGAATGTGTAACCATGATATTTCACCCATAATCCCCATGTATAAAAATGGTTATAACCATATTGCTATCAGAAACAGGTCAAACGTGTTCCTTTGCATGTGTAACCATGATATTTCACCTATAATCCCCATGTATAAAAATAATTATAACCATATTCCTGTCAGAAACAGGTCAAATGTGTTCCTCTGCAAGTGTAACCATGATATTTTACCCATAATCCCCATGTATAAAAATAATTATAACCATATTCCTATCAGAAACAGGTCAGATGTGTTCCTCTGCAAGTGTAACCATGATATTTCACCCATAATCCCTATGTATAAAAATAATTATATCCATATTCCTATCAGAAACAGGTCAAATGTGTTCCTCTGCATGTGTAAGCATATTTCACCCATAATCCCCATATATAAAAATAATTAGAACCATATTCCTATCAGAAACAGGATAAATATATTCCTTGACATGTGTAACCATGAAATTCTACCTATAATCCCCATATATAAAAATATGTATACCCATATTCCTAGCAGTAACAAGTCAAATATGTTCCTTGGCATGGGTAACTATGATATTCCGCCCATAATCCCATTATATAAAAATATTTACACCCATATTCCTATCAGAAACAAGTCAAATATGTTCCTTGGCATGCGTAACCATGATATTATGCCCATAATCCCCTTTTATAAAAATATTTATACCCATATTCCTATCAGAAACAATTCAAATATGTTTCTTGGCATGTGTAAACATGATATTCCACCCATAATCCCCAAGTAGAAAAATAATTAGAACCATATTCCTATCAGAAACAGGTCAAATGTGTTCCTCTGCAAGTGTAACCATGATATTTTACCCATAATCCCCATGTATAAAAATAATTATAAGCATATTTTTATCAGAAACAGGTCAAATGTGTTCCTCTGCATTTGTAACCATGATATGTCACCCATAATCCCCATGTATAAAAATAATTATAACCATATTCCTATCAGAAACAGGTCAAATGTGTTCCTCTGCATATGTAACCATGAAATTTCACCCATAATCCCCATGTATAAAAATAATTATATCCATATTCCTATCAGAAAAAGGTCAAATGTGTTCCTCTGCATGTGTAACCATGATATTTCACCCATAATCCCCATGTATAAAAATGGTTATAACCATATTGCTATCAGAAACAGGTCAAACGTGTTCCTTTGCATGTGTAACCATGATATTTCACCTATAATCCCCATGTATAAAAATAATTATAACCATATTCCTATCAGAAACAGGTCAGATGTGTTCCAATGCAAGTGTAACCATGATATTTCACCCATAATCCCTATGTATAAAAATAATTATATCCATATTCCTATCAGAAACAGGTCAAATGTGTTCCTCTGCATGTGTAAGCATATTTCACCCATAATCCCCATATATAAAAATAATTAGAACCATATTCCTATCAGAAACAGGTCAGATGTGTTCCAATGCAAGTGTAACCATGATATTTCACCCATAATCCCTATGTATAAAAATAATTATATCCATATTCCTATCAGAAACAGGTCAAATGTGTTCCTCTGCAAGTGTAACCATGATATTTCACCCATAATCCCCATGTATAAAAATAATTATATCCATATTCCTATCAGAAACAGGTCAAATGTGTTCCTCTGCAAGTGTAACCATGATATTTCACCAACAATCCCAATGTATAAAAATAATTATTACCATATTCCTGTCAGAAACATGTCAAATGTGCTCCTCTGCATGTGTAACCATGATATTTCACCTATAATCCCCATGTAGAAAAAAAATTATAACCATATTCCTATCAGAAACAGGTGAAATGTGTTCCTCTGCATGTGTAACCATGATATTTCACCCATAATCCAAATGTATAAAAATAATTATATCCATATTCCTATCAGAAACATGTCAAATATGCTCCTCTGCATGTGTAACCATGATATTTCACCCATAATCCCCATGTAGAAAAATAATTATAACCATATTCCTATCAGAAACAGGTCAAATGTGTTCCTCTGCAAGTGTAACCATGATATTTTACCCATAATCCCCATGTAGAAAAATAATTATAACCATATTCCTATCAGAAACAGGTCAAATGTGTTCCTCTGCAAGTGTAACCATTATATTTCACCCATAATCCTCATGTAGAAAAATAATTATAACGATATTCCTGTCAGAAACAGGTCAAATGTGTTCCTCTGCATGTGTAACCATTATATTTCACCCATAATCCCCATGTATAACAATACTTAGAACCATATTCCTATCAGAAACAGGTCAAATGTGTTCCTCTGCAAGTGTAAACATGATATTTCACACATAATCCGCATGTATAAAAATAATTATATCCATACTCCTATCAGAAACAGGTCAAATGTGTTCCTCTGCAAGTGTAACCATTATATTTCACCCATAAGCCCCATGTATAAAAATAATTAGAACCATATTTTTATCAGAAACAGGTCAAATGTGTTCCTCTGCATGTGTAACCATGATATTTCACCCATAATCCCCATGTATAAAAATAATTATAACCATATTCCTATCAGAAACAGGTCAAATGTGTTCCTCTGCAAGTGTAAACATGATATTTCACACATAATCCGCATGTATAAAAATAATTATATCCATACTCCTATCAGAAACAGGTCAAATGTGTTCCTCTGCAAGTGTAACCATTATATTTCACCCATAAGCCCCATGTATAAAAATAATTAGAACCATATTCCTATCAGAAACTGGTAAAATGTGTTCCTCTGCATGTGTAACCATGATATTTCACCCATAATCCCCATGTATAAAAATAATTATATCCATATTCCTATCAGAAACAGGTCAAATGTGTTCCTCTGCAAGTGTAACCATTATATTTAACCCATAATCCCCATGTAGAAAAATAATTATAACCATATTCCTGTCAGAAACAGGTCAAATGTGTTCCTCTGCATGTGTAACCATTATATTTCACCCATAATCCCCATGTATAAAAATAATTATATGCATACTCCTATCAGAAACAGCTCAAATGTGTTCCTCTGCATGTGTAACCATGATATTTCACCCATAATTCCCATGTATAAAAATAATTATAACCATATTTTTATCAGAAACAGGTCAAATGTGTTCCTCTGCATGTGTAACCATGATATTTCACCCATAATCCCCATGTATAAAAATAATTATAACCATATTCCTATCAGAAACAGGTCAAATGTGTTCTTCTGCATGTGTTAGCATGATATTTCACCTATAATCCCCATGTATAACAATAATTAGAACCATATTCCTATCAGAAACCGGTCAAATGTGTTCTTTTGCATGTGTAACTATGATATTTCACCCATAATCCCCATATATAAAAATAATTAGAACCATATTCCTATCAGAAACAGGTCAAATGTGTTCCTCTGCAAGTGTAACCATGATATTTCACCCATAATCCCCATGTAGAAAAATAATTAGAACCATATTCCTATCAGAAACAGGTCAAATGTGTTCCTCTGCATATGTAACCATGAAATTTCACCCATAATCCCTATGTATAAAAAATAATTATTTCCATATTCCTATCAGAAACAGGTCATATGTTTTCCTCTGCAAGTGTAACCATGATATTTCACCCATAATCCCCATGTATAACAATAATTAGAACCATATTCCTATCAGAAACAGGTCAAATGTGTTCCTCTGCAAGTGTAACCATGATATTTCACCCATAATCCCCATGTATAAAAATAATTATATCCATATTCCTATCAGAAACAGGTCAAATGTGTTCCTCTGCAAGTGTAACCATTATATTTCGCCCATAATCCCCATGTATAAAAATAATTAGAACCATATTCCTATCAGAAACAGGTCAAATGTGTTTTTTTTGCATGTGTAACAATGTTATTTCACCCATAATCCCCATGTAGAAAAATAATTATAACCATATTCTTATCAGAAATTAAAATTTTCCTTGGCATGTGTAACCCATAATCCCCATGTTTAAAACATCTATTCACAGGTTC
Organism: Bombina bombina; assembly: GCF_027579735.1. Classification (NCBI taxonomy): domain Eukaryota; kingdom Metazoa; phylum Chordata; class Amphibia; order Anura; family Bombinatoridae; genus Bombina; species Bombina bombina. Next base: position 56,661,262 of record NC_069509.1, read on the forward strand.
CTATCAAAACAGGTTTGCACATACATGTACTATATTAAATTAGTAATGTAGTCCTACAAAAGTATTTTTCTATTATATTATTTAATGTGATTCCATTATACAACTGTATATATGTCAGCAAGTGAATAGTTAAACATTTGCACCTTCTGTTTGCAACTTAGTATCAAGCAGTACAGAAAATAACAACATATTTTGAGTTACAGCAGAGTCATTACCATGAATGTGTGTAAAAAGTATAATGACATCTAGTGATAGTGTTTAGCATTGCAGCCAATCATCCCATCATCCCAATCATCCCAATATGCAGTTTAGTATGTCCCTGTATTTCATTATTATTTATAGTTACAGGTGAATAATATGTTTGGGGGAACAGTGAGGACCTCAAATATTCCTGGCACATGGCCCTTTAGTTAGTTCCGACTCTGGCAAAATAAAATAAAAGACGCATGCGCATTATAAGTATTTGGAGATAACACACTAATATATTTACTTCAAACTTATTTGTCTTACACAGGTTTTTACTTTCTTTCATTTATCCCACGGAGTCGCAGTAGCAAGAGATCGTAAAGTACGACAGACAAACTTGCCTCCCAGCATGCATTGCTCGAAAACAATATGGCGGCGCCCAGTGACCGGCAAACCCAGGACGCGCTGAAAGGTTTTCCTTTCCTCATCCCCGGCATTAAGCCGGAGGAGAGTGAGAAGGCGACGGCGAAAGACAAGAAGCCATGCCGGGCCTGCATGGACTTCAAAAGCTGGATGAAGATACAACGGAAACAGAACTCGTCCTCACAGGTAAGCAGTGTGTGCTCGGAGCCCTGTCACTTGTAAGTGCGCGCGCGTGACCGAGTCCTGTCAACTGTGTGTGTTCTTTATGGCTATCACTTGTATGTAATTGTGTCTGGGGTCCGTCCTATCACTTGTGCGCGCGACTGTGTTCCTGGGGTCCGTCCTATCACTTCACCTGTGCGCGCTACTGTGTGCCTGGGGTCCGTCCTATCACCTGCGCGCGCGACTGTGTGCCTGGGGTCCGTCCTATCACCTGTGCGCGCTACTGTGTGCCTGGGGTCCGTCCTATCACCTGCGCGCGCGACTGTGTTCCTGGGGTCCGTCCTATCACCTGCGCGCGCGACTGTGTTCCGGCCTGGGGTCCGTCCTATCACCTGTGCGCGCGACTGCCCTATTTGCCATATTCCTCCCTCTTCTCTTTGAGAAGAATATAATTTATACCTATAGAATGTCAGTAATATTTTATGTATTGATAACCTTACAAATGCCGGAGATAATACATTCATTTCTATTTAAACCTGAGGAGGTAGACTTGTTACTATACGTAGGCTTACCATAATTTTTAGAGATGAAACTGGGACCACTTGGCACGGTGCCAGTGGGGGTGTGGTCAGGGGTGTGGCCAAGGGGCGGGGCATTTGTCAACTAGAACTAATTTTCCATGCACAATTATATTACTACATTTTTTTGCAGCACAATTGTATTACCATTCATAATTAATGATGATGACCCCAGCAGCACAATTATATTACCATAAGTAATGATGATGACCCCAGCAACACAATTATATTACCATAATTAATGATGATGACCCCAGCAGCACAATTATATTACTATAATTAATGATGATGACGCCAGCAGCACAATTATATTACCATAATTAATGATGATGACCCCAGCAACACAATATATTACCATAATTAACAATCATGAGCACAGCAGCACAATTATATTACCATCCATAATTAATGTAATTGTGCTGCTGGGGTCATCATCATCATTATGTTAATTTAATTGTGCTGCTGGGGTCATCATCATTAATTATGTTAATATAATTGTGCTGCTGGGGTCAGCATCATTAATTATGTTAAGATAATTGTGCTGCTGGGGTCATCATCAATAATTATGTTAATATAATTGTGCTGCTGGGGTTACTCATCATCATTAATTATAATTGTGCTGCTGGGGTCATCATAATTAATTATGTTAATTTAATTGTGCTGCTGGGGGTCTACATCATCATTAAATTAATTAATGTTATTAATTATGTTAATTTAATTGTGCTGCTGAGGTCATCATCATTAATTATGTTAATATAATTGTGCTGCTGGGGTCATCCATCATCATCATCATTAATTTAATGATGAGTTGACCCCAGCAGCACAATTATATTGACATAATTAGTGACAATAATTTATTTAATGATGATGACCCCAGCAGCACAATTATATTAACATAATTAGTGACATCAATTAATTTAATGATGACCCCAGCAGCACAATTATATTAACATACTTAATAACATGATGACCCTAGCAGCACAATTATATTAACATACTTAATGATGTGATAACCCTAGCAGCACAATTATATTAACATAATTAATGATAATGACCCCCAGCAGCACAATTATATTAACATAATTAATTACATTAATGAAGGTAATATAAGTGTGCTGCTAGGGTCATCATCATCATTATGTTAATTTAATTGTGCTGCTGGGGTCATCATCATTAATTATGTTAATTTAATTGTGCTGCTGGGGGTCATCATCATTAATTATGTTAATATAATTGTCCTGCTGGGCATCACTAATTATGTTAATATAATTGTGCTGTTGGGGTCATCAATCATCATCATTAATTTAATGATGATGATGATGAGTTGACTCCAGCAGCACAATTATATTGACATAATTAATGACCAGCAGCACAATTATTAGTTTACCATCCATAATTAATGATGATTGATGAGTGACCCCAGAAGCACAATTATTAATGGAGATATCTAATAATATAAATAAATAATAATATCACATAGCAGATAGAGATAGCAGCCTAAGATATGTGGTTGCATATGAAAAAAGGAAAAGATCAAGTAATATTGTATTGTAGTAAGTAACTCACACGTACTTATTATTATCAGCAAGAAGATCTGCAAGAGTCAAGAATTTTGTTGTTGTTGGTATTTGCTTCAGCAACAGGAAGCCACAGTGTGCAGCCCCACGATGCTTTCTCCTAAGTTGAAGGCGCCTAAAACACTGAGTGTGAAGCAGAGGTGGAGCACACGTTATCAGTTGGATTCTGCGACGCGTCTGTTGCAGGAATGTGGTGACGTCACGGTCGCACATTCCGACGGGCAGCAGACAGCTGTAAAAGACAGTGCATGCTGCATGCGCAACAAAGTTAATTCACAGATTTGCCGGTGTTCTATCATTCCAGCTAATTCATCAGACTACGCTAGTCTGATGAATTTGCTTGAATGATTGATAGAACCGGGACAAAAATGAAAAACGGGTGGGACACTGGGACAGGGGCTCAAAACAGGGACAATCCCGGTAAAAACGGGACGTATGGTAAGCCTAACTATACGCCATACATATAATTGCTGTTTTATATTAATTTAAACCTTGACAAATCCTCTAAAACCTTGACTTTTCAAAATGAGTCTTTGTGTATCTTATGTAAATCTGAACTTGTTCCATGCTACCTACAAATATAACAGGTGTCTCTGTATAGCTAGCAACACAAATATTATCCTTACTGCCTTGATGCAAGTCTGATAAACTGTAACATATCACCACCCTCTTGCATTCTTCCCTCCCAGGTTGTATTTTTGCAGCTATTTTATGCCAGTATTTCTCTGTTTTATGAAAGGGACAGTAAAGACCAAATTCAATTTCATGATTAAAAGAGAGCATGCAATTTTAAACATCTTTCCAATTGAATTCTATGATCAAATTTGCTTTGTTCTTTTTGTATCCTTTCTTGAAAAGCATAACTAGGTATACTCAGTAGCAGCAATACACTACTGTGAGCTAGCAGGCTTTTAGTGATTTGTCATTGGCTCACCAAATGTGTGTGTTTAGGTCCCAGAAGTGCATTGCATGAATGCTCTTGTCTTGAGTATACCTAGGTTTACTCTTCAAAAAAAAAACAAAGCACATTTGATATTAGAAATACATTGGAAAGTACATTGTAATGAAGTTACATTTTAAAGGGACATGAAACCCACATTTTTGTCTTTCATGATTTAGAAAGAGTATGCAATTTTAATTTATTATCGGGTATTTGTAGAGCGCCAACAGGTTCCGCAAATACCTTTCTAATTTGCTTCATTCTTTTGATATTCTTTGCTTAATAGCATATCTAGATAGGCTCAGTAGCTGCTGATTGGTGACTGCACATAGATGCCTCGTGTGATTGGCGACTGCACATAGATGCCTCGTGTGATTGGCTCACCCATGTGCATTGCTATTTCTTTAACAAAGGATTTATAAAAAAAAAAAAAGCAAATTAGATAATAGAAGTAAATTGGAATGTTGTTTAAATTTGTATTCTCTACCTGAATCATGAAAGAGAACATTTTTGGGTTTAGTTTCCCTTTAAGTTTACTCTCCTTTTAACAAATTTGTCTGATCAATCGTGGTTGTACATCTGTAAAAATGTGCTGTGCACCACAGGATGGAGCTATTTTCTTTGTTCAATACCATTCTTGATATGGATCAGAAAAATTAATTTACAGTAAGTAATATCCAATTGTCTTTGTTTATCCTGGTTTTCACTGTGCACTTTTGTACTTAAATTTGATATGGTTTCTACTCCTAGAAATTCAGACCAGTTAAATATTATATGTGTTACCACTAAAGCTTGAAAGCCGTTAATGTGCACATTACCTAGCTAATCTGCAGATTAACTGATTTGCTCCGTTAACGTGTGGAATCAAGAGTTTTCCGCATTTTACCTAGGTAATGTGCACATTAACGGCTTCCGTATCGTTAAAGTTCCAAAGTTTATCTCATTTCCTTTCCCTACACCTTCCCACTTTTAGTTTGGTTTCGCCATCGTCTTGTCGTCGCTGGTTGTTTTTATTTCTCATAATTTGCGTTGGATGCCAGTGCATAGCATAGCTAATTCTGTCTTCAAATTCGTTTCTGCCTGTTAGCGCTTTAAAGCAGATAAATTTAACTCCTAGTATGCAAGCAAGCACCGAATTGGTGAGTAAAAATTAAGGAAAGATTCTTCGCAAACGTACAGAAACGTTGCTGCTGTTCCACCAAAGATCTTATTTTCACTTTAACGAGTGCCTAGTAGGTAATGTGCAGATTATCTAGGTCATTTTAGAAATGAAACCATTTTTGGCACTTTAACGAATCACCCTAGTTAATCTGCATATTACCTAGATAATCTGTAGAATAACTGATTTCTGCACTTTAGCGGTAACATATGCATTAGGTAGTAGACGTGCATTTGTCAGTTTTGTTAACTGCCGAAAGCGGAAGAATTCAGCCACTCGCGGCATTGCGTCTTGTTAAAGTGCAACACATTAAGATCTGGATTTGCACAAGAAGAAATCCAGCTTCTAAAAGAGACAAATTCTGTGTGCGGCCGCCTTCTTCTGCAAAATGCAAAATGCACGTCTGTTGGGCGGTAACCAGTCATTTCCGTACATGGACTAATCTTTATTCTCTTTGCTATGACGATCCTTGGAGTACCTAATTTAACAATAATGTATTTCTAATTTCCTTTATTTGCATATAAAGCTGGAGATAACAACTTTATTATACAATTTATTTTATTTATTTTTAATTTAAAAGGAAGTTGAATTTGAAGATAAGGAGCGACCAGCAGAATGTCCCTTGGATCGTGAAGAGCTTGGGAGAAGCACCTGGTCTTTTTTGCACACAATGGCAGCTTATTACCCGGATAATCCTAATACCAAACAGCAGCAAGAGATGTCAAACTTCATCAACCTGTTTTCAACGTTTTACCCATGTGATGAGTGTGCAGAAGACCTAAGAGAGAGGTGTGTTTTTGTGAATTATTCATACATGGGCTAAAATGACATTATCCTGATTCACCCTAGTAGTACTCACCATAAGTCTGGCCCTTTTAATAGGGGCCAGACGGAAAGCCTGAAATTTAAATTTTTTAGGTTGGTAGAAGACTCCCCTTCCTGCTTACATACCATCCTGCTTCACCCTCCTTAAGGCACTTAGCAAACTTGTCTTTTTTTGGATTTTGTGCCTATCACTTAGCAGCTTTTGCTTTTTTTATGTAATTTTATGAGTTCACTATCTTCTGTTTTTCTGCTGCCAGTATTTTTCACTCGTGTTCAAATTTTCTGCTGACTGTATTCTGTATAATGGCTTATGCTTCCTAAGCCTAGTCCCAGTGCCTCACAGCAAAGCCAATAAGGTGGACCTGATGGGGCTTAATGCAAAGATATGGCCTCTGTTATTGAAGGAAAAAGGGATCTGGCTGTGTCACCCCCAAGGCAGAAAATGCAGCATGTCTGTAGAAAGAACAGGCAGGTACAGGTCATGTTGCATAGTGAGTGATCAGTGTACTTACTCTGGAAAACGGCTCAGGAGAGAACATATGTTTCTTTCTTAGAATTATTATAACAAAAACTCCAGGTCATGTTCTTTCTACAAAATGTAGCAAATGCTTGATCAGATGATGGTGATGATCTCTGCCCTCTGTGGGCCTTGTCAGTGAGGTGCAGCTATAACTCTCTAGGCACATTGGGCAGGGAGTCCATGTCAATTTTCTTCTCTCTCCCTTACGGAGACTTCCTTTGGGGAAGTAACTACCTGTTCTTTGTTCAAGGGGATTGCCTGGTATTTTGGTGCTGGACTGTCCTGTTTAAGTGGGGTAACACTGATATATACTTGAAGGGACAGTCAAGTCCAAAAAAACTATCATGATTTAAATAGAGAATGTAATTTTAAACAACTTTCCAATTTACTTTTATCACCAATTTTGCTTTGTTCTCTTGGTATTCTTAGTTGAAAGCTAAAACTAGGAGGTTCATATGCAAATTTCTTAGACCTTGAAGACTGCCTCTAATCTGAATGCATTTTGACCACTAGAGGGCATTAGTTCATGAGTTTCATATAGATAACATTGAGCTCATGCACGTGAAGTTACCCAGGAGTGAGCACTGATTGGCTAAAATGGATGTCTGTCAAAAGAACTGAAATAAGGGGGCAGTTTGCAGAGGCTTAGATACAAGGTAATCACAGAGGTAAAAAGTGTGTTTCTATCACAGTGTTGGTTATGCAAAACTGGGGAATGAGTAATAAAGGGATTATCTTTCTTTTTAAACAACATAAATTCTGGTGTTGACTGTCCCTTTAAAGTTATCTGAGAAAAATATAATTTGGCTAAAAGAGGCTGCTCCCAGGTGGCGACTCTCCATAGAACAAGTTATTAGGCTATAGTTCATGTGCTGGTTTTAGCGCTTCGCTCTTTTTGTGTATTCAAAACACAGATTCAGCTCACATGCTAAAATCTGCCACATCACACGCAGTCAGGAGTTTCTCTGATAGAATTTATAGACATAAATGTTTTTCGAAGTAATAGATGAGATTTGTTTTCATTAAATATCTTATTTGCACTTCTCATTATGATCTGTTGTTCATACAGTCCTGTTTGTATTGATCAGCAGTTCTTTTGCTTACAGTAATATTTGTGTAAATGAGAATAATATTAACTAGCGCTGCACTTTTTTGTTTGTGTTACAGACTCAAATCCTCGCATCCAGATACCAGCAGCAGGCACAACTTTTCCCAGTGGATGTGTCTAATACACAATGATGTGAACAGAAAATTAGGCAAGCCGGAATTCGACTGCTCCAAAGTGGATGAGAGGTGGCGTGATGGGTGGAAGGATGGATCCTGTGACTGATTTAACACTGTGTATTAATAAGCCAGACGTTTTAACTATTAAAAGGCAAACCCTTTGCTTATATCAGACAGGAAGAGCTTATAAAGTGTGATGCTGCAGCTTAAATGTTAAAGGGACACCTGGTAATTAATAGATTTTTCTGTTGTCTTGCAATAGATTAAAGTGACATTTTTTTTTCTTTCATGATTCAGACAGAGCATGAAATTACTTTCCTATCTACTTCTATTTTATTTTCTTGTTATCATTTGTTGAAAGAGTAGCAATGCACTACTGGGAGCTAGCTGAACACATTGGGTGAGCCAATGACAAGAGGCATATCTGTGCAGCCACCAGTCAGCAGCTAGCTCCAAGTAGTACGCTGCTGCTGAGCCTACCTTTTTAGCTTGGTGATCACATTGGTAGAACCTATAAGAGGCATATATGTGCAGCAACCAATCAGCCTCTAGTTCCCACTGCAGCCCTAAGCCTACCTAGGTATGCTTTTCAACAAAGGAGACTAAGAGAATGAAACAAATTAGATCATAGAACTAAATTGGAAAGTTGCTCTATCAGAATTACAAAAGTTATTTCATATCATCTTTTACCCCCTTTTCCTGTAAATTTTAGTCTGAAAATTGTTGTTTTTTTTATCCAGTCCCAGGAAACTGAAAGAGCACACAGCAGGCGTCACAAGCCTAGACTTATCGCACACCTCTGTCTGGAGATTTCGTTAACATAATGACAAGCCTTGTCATCTCGAGGTTTAAGGGGACAGTGTACCCTAAAATTGGCTCCCCTTAAATTTGTTCCCAATTATCCATTTTACCTGCTGGAGAGTGTTAAATTGTTTACAAATAGCTTTATTACCTTTTTATATTGGTATTTTAAATAACTTATTTTGTCTGTCATATCCCTACCTACACTGAAAGTTTCTATACTTGAGTAAAGGCTATATAAAAGCTCTGTAGGCAGCAGAAGTAATTACTCTCCCAGTTTGGGGGGGGGGAGGCTAGGAGGGATAAGTAATACAATGTTCATTTTTGATTGTTCTCTCTAAGTATTGTGCTTTGGTATACAGACAAAGGTCATATAAATAAGCATGTGTGTGTACATAAAGTGATAAAATAAGGAAATCCTGATTTCCCTGCAAGAGCTACTGGTTTTAATGGGTTGTGGTTTCAAAGAACAAAAACGGCTATTTTTATATACAAAAATAAACCTCTCGTACATTTTATACTCTGCAGCTGGTATAACGAGTTATTGGAAACACATTAAGGGAAAACTGTTCTACATTTCACTGTCTGTCCTTTTAAGTCCAGATTTGGCTCCTTCAATTAAGGAGATTGACCATTGGAAAGCGATTGCAGCAAATAAGTTGTTACTCTGTTCTAAAATGTTCAGCCTGAAGTTAATCTATTGGAAGACAGTGTTTACTGTCAGTTTAAAGGGACATGAATCCCATTTTTTTTTTCATGATTTAGAAAGAGAATGCAATTTTTAAACAACTTTCCAATTTACTTTATTATTTAAAATTTGCTTATTTCTTCAGATATCCTTTTTTTGAAGAAATAGCAATTCACATGGCTGGGCCAATCACACGAGGCAATAATGTGCAACCACCAATCAGCAGCCCCTCAGTCTATTTTAGATTTGCTTTTTAACGAAGGATATCTAGAGAATTAAGCAAATTAGATAACAGTAAATTGGAAAGTTGTTTAAGATTGCATGTTCTTCCTAAGTCATGAAAGGAAAACAAATGGGTTTCATGTTCCTTTAATAAAGGTCTTTAACTTTGTGACAACCTGATTGAAATAATGATAAGTGAATCCTATATGACTGACTGTAACATCAGGCAGAAAAAGGATAATATGTTTATATAATAAGATATTATTAATGTATACATTTGTTTGTAAATTATATATTTATAATGTGGTTAAATCAAATTAGATCTAAATTCACTAATAATGAGAGAAGAGAACATTCCAATCCCTGTAATATTCTTTTGATCATATTCATTATGTTGGAGAGATTTTTTGCTTTAGCAATTTTGCTTATTAAAATGACATAGGAACTGGAGAACCTTCTTAGTATATTCAGGTCAGTCATCAATATTTTTTAAATTGGGTTTATACCAAATTGGTGCTGATTTAGCTTTATATTTTTACAAATAAATAAAAGTTGTTTAAACTCTTCAAAAATCTTTTCCTAATACATCTACTCCACAACTCCAGTAACTTGTGTTTTGTAGCTGTTCTGATATGAAAATAACTGAATTTATTATTAAAGGCACATTAAACACGCATTTTATCTTTTGTGATTTAGACAAAGCATACAATTATTTTATATATATTTTTGTTTATTGAGATTCAATTAAAGGCAAACAAAACATACAAGTCATTAAAAGCTGTACATACAGATTATTGCCATGTAAACATCCGATACAGGTCAAACTAGATAAACACAGTATGGTTACATGAAATTTTATCAACAAATTAAAGGATAGAAATTGTGCCAGTGAGACTTTAAACCTTCCAAATAACTCAGGAGGCCACTCTTGGAACTCTTAATACCAGACAGTACATAGCTAAGGAAGGTGGCTATGAACAAATGAAGACCACTCTTGGCTCTTCAATGATGAATCACTGTTTTCTGATTTTATAGGACATAGATCAATAGAACTAATTAACTATGGTATATATATTATAGTATAAAGATATAAGTGCATCTAAGTAATGCTCCTGCTTCTAGCTCTGAAGTGTTACAGTCCTAATGTCCATAGTACCTTAATTACAGCAGTGGGCTTTGCAGTTATATATATATATATATACACACTGAGGATATTAGCTCACATACGCTACAGTTACAATATTTTGATTTGGTCCCTATGGTCTAACATAAATCATGGACATAGATCTTTCAGGCTATACCACTATGTGAACCTTTTGGTTGTATTGGTGCTCTCATCGTATTAGGAGTTCCCACTCAGGATTCAAGTTAATATGTAGAGAATTAAACATGTGATGCGTATTCTAAAGTCTAAATGGATCCGAAGTTTAACTAGCAATAGTTAAAGGGCCACTGTAAGTAAATATTTTCTATGCCTGTTACTAACTAACTACCCCAAATACGCTTTTTATCAATAGCATTTCATTAACATATCTCTACCGTATATCAGAAATCTTGTCTGCAAATTTAATTGTTTTCCAAACCCACTCCGTGGGTATCCTTTGCTCTGTACCAATCCGTTTACAATACCTAGGTTTCAAAATGGCGCTTTAAACACAATTTCATTGGTTTAAGTATTTTGAACACGCAGTGCTGAAAATAGTGGGCAGGATAACGTGACATCATCGGGGAATAAAAGATATAACTTTTATAACGTTATGAAACTTCGTTTTGGAGAAAATATAGGTCAGTAGGTTTTAATTAATGTTTAATAACTTTAATATGTTAGTTGTTTGGCTTAAAAATTATAACAGAAAGTAATCCTTTAAGTAGAATAGGCTGTAGCATCGCATTAGCTATGTCTCGGGCGTGTTAGAGGGGGCATCCAATATTGTATAGGGATCTTTATAGATAGCATATAAATTAGCGTGGTTCCTTTTTACAGCTTGAATTATAGAAATAGCTTCTAGTACAATTATACGCCACAAGTTCAGGACATTTAAGGAGGGAAAATCAAATTCTTATATCTGTGAACTATCCATCTAAAAAAAAGAAAAACAATGGTGCAACACACTGCCTAAGAAATCAAACAGATATAACCTCATACTTGATAATGTTGATACTTGTTAATAATAACACATAATTGGCAGTAAATATGTAAAAGTATATAAACATAACAACAATAGTACAAAACACTGCCTAAGCAATAATTGGTATAACATCATACTCGAAAATGTTAGTGCTTCTAAGTTATAAAGCATAATTTGCAGAACATACGTGTAAAGACATAAAATATAGAACTGTGATTGTTCCCTATATTAAAGGGTATAAACCGTACTAAAGGTTAGAGCTCAATAATTCAAGTGACATAGGAGGGGTGCAGCATAGCTTCTCTTATATAAGGTTATAGTGTAGGCAACATACAGAATTTAGTTCTCTATCCCACCGTCCTGGCCTCAGACAGTGGGACACTAATTCTTGTGTTACAAACCCAATTTTACCCCAGTGGATTGCCCATGACAAGTTAAAATACAGAAGTCACTTCTAGAAGTTGGGGTTCATTTACAGCAGTTGTCTTAAATTGACATGGAGTAAATCTATACAGACAACAAGGAGCCCTTTTAGAGAAGTTATCAGTGGGGAATACTTTTTTCTATTAATAAATAGCTTTTATACCCAACATAAATAAAAATGATGTAGAGGGTCAACCATCTTCTAAGGAGGTCAATATCGTAGCAGAAATAAAATGCAAATCTAATTAGATTTGTAGTAACACAACAAACACAATGGTTACCATATTACAGATATACGTTCTTTGTAATTAGTCCAGGTGAAACTTACTGAGGCAGTAATAATACAAAGGACAGTTCTGTTATAGAGATCAAGCAACTCGATCCTGTCAGGGGTTTTTAAACTTATTTAGCCTACTCCAGATTTGACTGTATATATTATTGGAAGATATTGGGAAAGCCACAGGGTGATCAGCTTGTAAAGGCAAAGACTCACGTTTCCCATATCAAAGTTAGCGACATGAATCAATAGTTCACTTTGCAGAGCCGCTGCATGATTTAATTGTTGAGTTCCATGAAACTGAGTGTGGGTAGGTCAAGGCACACAATACCTAATAAGTCATTAAGCCATGTAAGACTATGGCTGAGCTTTGCACGTTCTGATTGCGGATCCCTTCTCCTATTAACTGGGAAGCGTCTCCTATGAAACCTCCACTTTCAGCCATCTCCAGATCGTCAGGGTGCTCGAAAGTCTCCCGGTCCTGCTCTCAGAAGCATGAGAGGTACAGTAGGCTACTGAAGGTGAGGGATCTTCATTAAGATGTGGCTTATTGGGTGGGGGCATAGCTGTGAAAGCTAGGTATAGAATCAAAGGAGCGGAATCCCCAATAAACACAGCTCCGAGTCCATTCTAAGGGAAATTATATACATGCTTCGTGTTCAAAGCCGGCAGAAGTGAGATGGAAGATAGCTCAGAGTTCTGTATACTGCGGCTGTTCCCTGTATTGTCATATCGGTCTAGCCCACGCTCTGTCTTACATATTGTGGGGCACTCTTTAGGACAATTAAGGTGACTAGCTGCTGTCGCTCGGAAGATATAAATCTGAGGCCACTAGCAGAATAGGGAACCTTTGATCCCGTACTGTCCGGATCCGTGGGAAGGCTACTGGTCTGTAGTAGAGTGTTATCGATGCCCTTAGGTTGCTGCGGTGCCACATCATCCATGAGGGGAGAAAGGATCAAAGGCTTCTCTATGTCCCACGGAGGTGGTGATGACGGTATCTTTACATATCTGGTAGTAGCCTGGTATTGTCTGTCAGCTTGCAGGTTGCGCTCCCCAACGGGGATCTGTGTGTGGCCATCGGGCGGCTTCTGCAGCAGAGGTACAGGCATAGGAGCACGCATGTAAGTAGAGACACCAACCTCTTGCAGAAGGGCTGTTGTAGGTGTCAGCTTTAGAGAAGCGCCCAATACTGGTTCAACTAGCGATCCTCCTCCAGATTCGGCCCCGCTTAGGGACTCTGTTTTCTGTAACGTCCATGTGGAGATCGGCAGCTTCAAAATCTGGCATAGTTCCAGCTCCAACTCTTCAAAGTGTCTCTCGAGGAGAGAATGTATCTCCCCTTCCCACCGGTCGACTGTGGCCATTACTGATTTCATGTTGTGAAACTGCCTAAGTGGTGAGTGGTAATCTGTTACTGTTCCAGTAGGACAGGGTGAGACTCCCCACAGTTGTAATCCTATTGCAGGATATCGTAACCCCGGAGTTCGGGGGGGGGGGGTAATATCACGGCAGCCCCAGACCTACGCTCCAAAACCCATACAGGATCTGCTTTTGGTACACAAAGTACTGCGTAGTTACAAAAATGGCTTCCAGTCCTGAGAGTAGGTGTGTCACGTAGCTGACTCAAAGAACATAGGCAGGAACACCGTCAAACCATCCACTCTTAGAATATATCTGCTCACTTTAACAAATATCTGGTTCTGAGGAACAAATATTAAAATTTTGCTAACGGTAACTTATAGAAAGAGATTCAGATTCCGAGAGCTTCACTGAGACGTGACTTGCCGCATTGAGTGTAGGCTCCGCCCCCGCATACAATTATTTTTAAAAAAAATCAATTTATTTCTATTAATTTGCTTCATTCTCATCATATTCTTTGTTGAAGAGATACCTAGATAGGCAGCGTGCGCATGTCTGGTGCACTACATGGCCCAGAAATTGTGCTACCATCTAGTGTACTTGCAGATGTATAACATTCTTGCAAAACTGCTGCTATATAAATATAGAGATACAACTGCACCTCACTGAGGAGGCCCACACGATCGTCTGGGGTTGTTGTTTCTTTTGTTCAGAGAGGAATTTCCGGGTCTCCCTAAGAGTAATGGGAGAAACCAGGCGTGGCCTCCTTGCACACATTCCCTTAGAGAGATGCGACTGCACCTTACTGACAAGGCCCACAGAAGGCCGAAACGATCCTCTGGGGTTGTTGTTTCTCTTGTTCACAGAGGAATTGCCTGGTATTTCGGCCCTGGACTGTGATTGGGCAGGGTGAGACTGATGTGCTACAGGATATTTTTTCTCTGTGAAAAGGCATAGTGTGCTAAAAGAGTATACACCCTGAGTGACACTGAAAATGAACACGCATGGAAGTTATTCTAGCTTTTGTTCTTTCTCAGCTGATTGTGTCTCTCTCTCTTTTGATTTTATATATATATATATATATATAATGTTATATAAAATGTTGGGATTGGTATATAAGCTGTTAAGATATAGTGTCTTAAAGGCTCATGAAACCCAAACTTGTTATCTGATGATTCAGACAGAGCATGCCATTAACAAAATCAAAGAAAAAATCTTTACAATTTACTTACATTAACAAAATGTGCACAGTCTTTTTATATTTACACTTTTTGAGTCACCAGCTCCTACTGAGCATGTGCAAGAATTCCCAGAATAAACGTATATGCATTTGTGATTGGCTAATGTCTGTCACATGGTACAGGGGGAGTGGAAATGGACATAACTTGTCAGAAAAATCTCTTGCTCATTTGAAGTTCAGACTAAGGGCTATTGCATTGTTTTGTTATCTTGCATTTGTCGATTATGCAAATCTACTGTATTTACAGGTCCTATAATGGAAACATGAGTCATCAACATGTAAGAAAGTGATGTGAAACAGGTGAGGTAATTGCGTAATCATAATATATAAGGAGCCTACAAAAAAGGCCTAGTCCTTCAAGAGCAAGGATGGGTTGAGATTCGCCAATATGCCAACAGATGCGTCAGCGAATAATCCAACACTTTGAGAACAACATTCCCCAAAGACAAATCGGTAGGATTTTGGGCATTTCACCTTCTACAGTGCACACTATAATTAAATGATTCAAGGAATTCGATCAAATCTCGGTGCGCAAAGGGCAAGGCCGAAAACCACTTCTAAATGCGCATTATCTCCGATCTCTCAGACGTCACTGTCTCAAAAATCATCATGAGTCTGTAATGAATATCCTGACATAGGCTCGGGAATACCTTGGTAAACCTTTGTCAGTCAACACCATTCGCTGCTGCATCGACAGATTCAAGTTAAGGCTTTACTATGCAAAGCAGAAGCCACACATCATTAATGTCCAGAAGCGCTGCCGACTTCTCTGGGCTTGGTCTCATCTGAGATGGACAGTAGCATAGTGGAATCGTGTTTTGTGGTCCGACGAGTTAACATTTCAAATAGTTTTGGAAAGAAAACAGCCCCCGTGTTCTCCGGTCCAAAGAGGAAAAGGATCATCCAAGCTGTTAGCAGCATCAGGTCCAAGAGCCAGCATCTGTCATGGTATAGGGGTGTGCCAGTGTCCACGGCATGGGTAATTTGTACATATGTGAGGGCACCATTAACACAGGAAAATATGTATACATTTTGGAGCAACATATGCTGCCATCCAGACGTCGCCTTTTACAGGGACGTCCCTGCGTTTTCTAGCAGGACAACACCAAACCACATTCTGCCCGGATCACAAGTGCATGGTTGCTTAAGCAGAGAGTAAGGGTGCTAGTATGGCGTGCCTGCAGTCCTGACCGGTATTCCCTCTAAGATCAGTTTTGTGTGCGGCCCAGCAGTGAAACAGTTAATAAGAGAACCATGCCTTGCAGCCTGCATTGTGCAGTTTTAGTTAACTAGGGAATCGCACTCTTCAATTAGCAAACAGTGCACAATGCGGGCTGCAAGGCATGGTTCTCTTATTAACTGTTTCACTGCTGGGCCGCACACAAAACTGATCTTAGAGGGAACATTGGTCCTGACCTGACTCCGATTGAGAATGTGTGGCGCATTATGAAGTGCAAAATAAGGTAACAAAGGCCCTGTACAGTTTCACAGCTGAAGACATGCATAATGGTTGAATGGAAGGAAATTCTGCTTGCTAAACTTAACCAACTGGTGTCTTCTTTGCCGACACGCTTAATAAGCGTTATTAAAAGAATAGGTGATGTAAGACAGTGGTAAAAAGTCGACTGTCCCAACTTGTTTGGCGTGTGGCAGTCATCAGATTTGAAATGGGTGTAAGTTTTAAAAAAAACATTAAATTCACAAAGTTAAACATGAAAAATAAAAAATATATAGCTATACCTACACATATATTAGGCCCGGCCTTTGAGCAGGGCACTGGCGGGCCATGCTCAGGCCCGATTAGAGACTGGGCATTTAACCCCACCCATGGAAGTAGTAACTGGAGGAAAATCCCCCAGAGTTTTTAAATAGGTACAAAATTTTTAGTAGTACAGTGGATGGGTGGAGAACAGTGGCGCGATATTTATACATGTGTACTTATGTGTTTATGTCTGTATATATGTTGGAAAAATGGCACTTACAGACTTGCTCGACACAGGTTTGCCGCAAACCCTCAATTTGTAAAAAAAAAAAAACGCAATAAAGCAATAAATTAAACAAGGTATGCCGGAATGCGATTTTATGTTTTATTTCGGGGATGTAATATATGTTATGTCCACATGATGGCGATATTGTAGCACAATGTTTATTAATCAGCTGATTATTTCATCTGTGTCAGTTCAGATATCTTCAAAATAAGGCCTGAGGACAGGTTTGAAAATCAGTGATATAGAGTATAAAAGGCAATTTTGTTTGTATATATGCAGAAATGATTATGGAATGATTGTAGGCCCGAAACCTTCCTTTCCTGGACCCTGATATGACCATTTTTTTTTTTTATTTTTTTTTTCAATTTTCAAATGCTTTATTAAGAATTTTCCATGGTATACATAGGTAAAACAGAAGGAAAACGTTCAAATTAACATCTTTTGTTACAAGAAAAATAAAAATAGAGCTTTGTTACAGTTATACGGTTATGTTTACAGTGATTGTATTCATGTTGATAGAGCTCGAGATCAGTTATTATAAGTGGATTAGGTCTGGAGTACCAATCTGCCGATGCCTGAGAGTATGAGATGGCTAGAAGTAGAATGGCGCTGGCGCCCTCTCTGTTGCTATGGACTGGCCCTGCTGTACATATATGTCGCCTAAGATGGTTGGGTCTATGGGTATCGAGGGTGTAGGTCACGTTATGTAGTCTGGTCTTTGAAGGAGTGGGGGGGGGGGGGAGGGGGGGGGGATGGATTTCTATGGGCTGTTTACATATTCTTCCCACAAGAAGATTATATTTTGGAATTCTTCTATTCGCTTAGTGCAGGTGTAATGGTATTTCTCCAGTTGGAGGTAGTGAGTGACTTTGGTTTTCCAGACGGCTGGAGGTGGTAAATCTGTTTTTTTCCAATTGAGTGGGATAAGCCTTTTTGCAGAGTTTATCATAACAGTGAGGAGTGCTTGTTTCAATTTGCAAGGGATTTTAGGATATTTGTTGAAAAGAAAAACCCAGGGCGTGAATGGGAGCGGGGTGCCTAGAGCTTTTTCAATTTCTGGTTTGAGAGAGCCCCAATAAGAGGTTGCTTTCGGGCATGTCCACCATATGTGTGCGAAAGTTGCTGTTTCCCCGCACTCCCTCCAGCATGTATTTGTTGTGTTGGGAAATAAGTGGTGCAGTCTAACTGGTGTGTAGTACCATCGACTCAATAGTTTGATGTTCATCTCTAAGGTCGAGATGGACGAAGAAGCTTTCGTCATCTGTTGGAAAATGGTTGTCCACTCAGATGGGTCTAGGGTATCTTCTAGATCCGTCTCCCATTTAGCTACGTATGTAGGGGGTGTCAGATGAGCTACCTGTGATAACATTTTGTACGTTAAGGATAATATTCCCTTTTGTGGATGGGAATGGAAGCATATTGCCTCGAATTGAGAGAGGGGCCTTTGTAGCTGGAGTTTGAGGGGGTGTGTGGTTAGATAGTGTTTCAGTTGTATATAGGTGAACCAATTTTGAAAGTGTGTCCCCAGGATGTCGCAAATTGCCTGTTGTGGTTGGATCTCTCTGTCCTTGTATAGAAGATGGTGCGGGATTGAGCTTTGTAAAGGGGGGGTGGAATGGGTTGCGGCCTCTATTTTTATTTTGGATGAGAATGGTGTATTTTTGCTGACTGGTGTCAAGGGAGAGCATATAGTGGAAATTTTGGGGTGTTTCTGGAGTATTTTGTCCCATTACCTAAAGGTTTCATGCACTAGTCTAGGAGTTGTGTGTAGTAGTTTGCGCTGTGCTTTGGGAATCCAACAGTTCCCGCACAGACAGTGTGTATCTGAAAGTTTCTGTTCTAATTGGATCCATTCTTTGTTCGCGCTATGTTTGCACCAGTCTACGACTCGTGTGAGGAAAATTGCCTGTCTGTACCGTGTTAGATTTGGGGCTCCAATCCCCCCCATTTCCCTCGGGCGATATAGAATGGAAGTGGCAATGCGGGGTCTTTTGTGTGTCCAGATAAAACAGTTGATTTGTTTTTGTAAGGAGACTAGGATATGATCTGGGATGGGAATTGGGAGAGTCTGTAAAAAGTATAAAATTTTTGGTAAGATAATCATTTTAACTGCGTTGATTTTCCCTAACCAGGAAAGGGGTTTGCGGTTCCATGCCCTGAAAGTGGTTTGAATTGTCGAATTAAGGGTCTTATAATTTAAAGATATTATGGTATCAACGGATGGTGAGATGTAAACCCCTAGGTATTTGATAGCCTTGGGCTGTATATGGAAGTGGTGTTGTTGCTCTATGTTGTTTATTACCTCTGGGTGTACATGAATGGCCAATAGTTCGGATTTTGTGTTGTTAATTTTGAAGTTGGAATATTTACCGTATGTTTGTAATGTTTTGATCAAAGGGGGTAGCGACATCTCGATATCTGTTAACGTTAAGAAGATATCATCTGCATATAAAGTTATTTTGTATGTTACGGGTCCAATTTCTATTCCCTGAACGTCAGTGTTGTGTCTAACATGTATGGCGAGCACCTCCATTGCCAATATAAATAGAAGAGGCGAGAGCGGGCAGCCCTGTCTGGTGCCATTATTTATTTTAAAGGGAGGTGAGATAGAATCATTTAATTTGATTTTGGCCTGTGGGTTGTTGTAAAGGGTGAATATTTTGCCTACAATTTCCTGGGGAAAGCCAAATGTGTACATGGTTTGTTTTAAGAAAGACCAGTCAAGCCTGTCGAAGGCCTTTTCTGCGTCCATGGCGAGGAATATTGACGGAATGTTTTGGGTGGAGGTATATTCCATAAGGTCTAGTATTTTGGTGGTGTTATCTCTGGCTTCTCTGGAGGGTGTAAAGCCTGCTTGGTTTGTGTGCAGGATAGAGGGTAAGATTAGATTTATTCTTGTGGCTATAATCTTTGCGAAGAGCTTTATATCAAAATTTAGGAGGGAAATGGGGCGGAAGTTTGCAGGTGTATTTGGGGGTTTTCCTGGTTTCGGGAGTACTACTACTAGGGCTTCTAGCATAGAGGATGGAAAGGGATTATCGTCAGCCACTTCATTGAACATTGTGGTGAGGTGGGGTGTCAATGTGGATAAGAAGGTCTTATAGTATTTGGCTGTAAAGCCATCTGGTCCAGGGCTCTTCCCGGTTTTCAGGGATTTAATCGCTAGTTGTACTTCCCGTGAGGATATTGGCTGGTTAAGTTGATTCTTCTGGTCATTTGTCAGTTCTGGCGTTGGGTATGTTGTGATGTATTCTGCTAGTGTATTAGGGTGGTCTATGGCAGGGGTATCTTTTTGCAGGTTATATAGTGAGGTATAGTATTCGTGAAAGGCCTGAAGGATCTCTGGGGTAGATTGGTGTGGATTCCCTTTTGGGTTTTGTAGCTCGTGGATGTGTGACTTGAATCTTTTTTTCTTTAGTGCTCTGGCTAGAAGTTTACCTGCCCTATTGTTTTCGAAATGAAACATGCTGTTGGTCTTTCTACGTTGCGATTGGTATTCCATATCTAAAAAGTTATCCAGTTCGTCTCTGGTTGTTTGGATTTCGGTTAGAATCTCAGCGTTTGCCGGAGATTTCTTATGTGCGTGTTCAAGTTGTGCGTATCTTGTTGTGAGTGCAAGGTACCGTTTACGGTGGGTCTGTGTATAATGGGCTTTGATTTTGATTAATTCCCCCCGAATTACACATTTGTGTGCCTCCCAAATAGCAAAGTTGTCATCAATTGAGTGTGAGTTTACGACAAAGTATTCCTCGATAGATTTAGTGAGTTTAGGGATTAAGTCCGGGTGGTCCAAAAGGCTATCATCCAGTTTCCACTGGTAAGGGGTGAGGGGAGTGTTGGGCCAGGTAAATTTAAGTTGGACCGATGAATGGTCTGACCAGAAGGTGGGGATTATGTCGCATCTATTTATATGGGAGAGGCCATTCTGGTTAGTAAAAATGTAGTCTAATCTACTGTAAGACTTGTTGGGGTGTGAGAAGAAGGTGTAATCCCTTCTCTCTCTATGCATGAATCTCCAAGTGTCATAAAGGGTCATGTCTTTCATTCCCTGCCAAATGGTTTTGGACAGTTTCTTAGGGATTTGAATGTTTGTGTTAGTACTATCTATAGTAGGCTGTATAGGGACGTTGAAGTCACCGGATAGAAAGATTGGGCCCTTGGCTAGATCTAAAATCTTTGTGAACATAGTGCGAAAAAAGGGAAGCTGTTGGGTGTTTGGAGCATATATATTTATAAGGGTTATAGGTCTCCCATACAGGAGGCCCATCAGGCCTAGGAAGCGCCCTTCTTGATCTGCAACTTTTTTGATAATGGTGAAAGGGGTGGATTTGTGTATTAAAATGCTCACTCCATTTTTTTTTGTAGGGCCTGTGCTGTGGAAATGTGTGGTAAAGTGCTTGCCGAAATACTTAGGTATATGTTGTGCTTTGAAGTGCGTTTCTTGGAGGAAGAGAATATCTATGTGTCGCTTTGTTAAATCGGATATGGCTTTGGATCTCTTTATCGGTGAGTTAAACCCTTTTACATTCTGAGTTAGAAGGGTCAGTTGAGGGGCCGGTCTATTTGTCGGTGTTAGCATTGCATTGCTGTGGGTGCTTATGATATGTTTGAGTGTTGGGGC
Source organism: Bombina bombina (assembly GCF_027579735.1). Lineage (NCBI taxonomy): Eukaryota > Metazoa > Chordata > Amphibia > Anura > Bombinatoridae > Bombina > Bombina bombina. The sequence goes on from NC_069509.1 coordinate 56,682,607, forward strand.
ATAGATTGGTACTGGACTCGAGAGTGGTCTGTATGCTAGTGGTAATTATAGCTAGTGGAGAGGTTGCAAAGAGGTATACATGAATCTTGTAACAGTAAAACCATTTTTTCTGAAAACAAAGCATAACAAACATGTTAAACATAATGAACAAAATTAACAAACATTTGGCTCTCTGCCTAATATAGGTCATTTTTGAGAGCGTTCGTGAAGGGGAAAATTGTTGGCTAAATCCTGGAGGATATACCCTTGGTTGTCTATTCCATAATTTATAGTGGCCCAGTAGCTTTTATAGAGTTTGTGGCTCAGGTGCTTAATGGTTTCTGTGTTTAGCGGACCGTGAGAATGTTTAAACCTGGCGTAATCAAGTATATCAGGGAGTTATTTCCTCTTAGTATAAGGCATGTGCCCTTAAGCACTGGTAAATGTATTCTATGCTGATGGCTCGAGGGTTTTTTATTCTAGCTGTGTGATTGTAATATAGGTTCTATATGTTCTGTAGATGCGGTAGATGGGGATGGAGGTGAGGCGGGGTATATACATCCCCTCCAGAGATTTAACTGTAATTTATCTTTACAGAGAACGAACACTGGTGGGTTGGGGCCTTCCGCATTTACAGATTATGTAGGTTGAGGGTTAGTTCACCGGTAGCTTACAAGGATGGATGGTACCAAGGAGTGAGGTTATCTTATAACAACATTAATAAACATAACTGCTAATACAAATCAATGCATAACAACAATCAACTGGGAGCAAACATGGAGGCAATCTCTATATACTTATCTCAACTTCAGTCCATATGGTGAGACATTCAAGAGTTCAGTGGGTTGAGTCTCTATAGGAATCTTGGCCTTGTTTTGGGGCAGATAGTAGTGCCGAGTGGGCATGAGGGGACTGTGGTTGGGTATAGTTTTTGCTCTGTCTGTTGGAGGCAGTCTTCTCTGGTGTGGGCAGGTCTCTGTTATCTCTAGATGTTGAGGGTCCCGGCTTGTTCTGTGTGATGGTGTCAGGCGGAAGGTCTATCCCCAATTGTTTGCAAAAAGAGTCCGATTCTTCTGGGGATCTGCATGTCAGTCGGGTGTTGTTTCTTAGTACCCAGACCTGCGTGGGGAAACCCCATCTGTATGGAATTTTTTTGTTGCGGAGGAGGGTGGTCAATGGGCTGAACTCCTTTCTTCTCTGTAGTGTTTGTGAGGCCAGATCTTGATAGAATTGGAGAACATTGCCGCGGAATCTGATTGGTTGTAGCTTTCTGGATTGGTTCAGGAGCATCTCCTTTTCTAGGAAATTTTTGAAGCGGATTATGATGTCTCTTGGAGGTGCGGTGTCTGGGGGCTTAGGCCTGAGAGATCTGTGGGCTCGCACCCACTGGATTTCCGTGGTGCAGGCAGACTCCTTTATTTGTTGAAATAGAGACTGTAGATAGACCGGATAGTCGCGTGGTAGGACACTCTCAGGAACACCTCTAATCCTTATATTTTTTCGGCGGCTCCTGTTCTCCAGGTCCTCAAGTTTTTCTTGGAGTAGGGTGATGGTTTCTTGGTGGGAGGTTACTTGATCAGTGAGAGACTGAACATCTTCTTTTATCTCATCCTGATTAGTTTCAAGAGAGTCTACCTGAAGACCGATAGTGTGGATGTCTTGTTTCATACCCGTTAGCTCTTCGCGGATACACATGCGGACAATGTCTGCGATGTCTTGCTTAGAGGGTAGACCTTGAAGAATTAAAGAGGTGGGGTTGGTGTCTTCGTCCTGCGATGTAGGCATGTTTGAGGCTTGTTGGTCTGTAGAGAGTCTCTTGTCTCTTGCTTCAGATGCCTCAGTTGTCTGCATGTAGGAGGAGATGGTAGCTGTTTTTAATGCAGAAGTTTTTAGGGGTTTGTCATGTTTCAACCTCCTCGATGCCATAATGGTGAACTAAGTAGGGGGGAGGGTATGGGAGATCTTTTGAGGTCAGATCTTGTAGTACTACTTCTGGGAAATAATGATCAGTAGAGATTCAGATTTGCAAGTGTCTCTCATAGGATTTCAGTCATATAAGGGATAATAAAGGTAAGGTGAAAGGCTCTGGAAGTGTGATTGCTTTAGTCCTTTCTGTGTTGTGGCTTTCAACTTATAGTTCTAATCATGCAGGTGCATATCTTTCTGTTGTGATGGCGGTATTTCAGGTGCACTTTTAAGTGTATAGGGGTTAATGGGTTGATATCCAATCAAAATAGGTCTTTTCCTTTATTGCGTTTAGTTTATTTATAGTTGACCGGCAACTAGCCCTAGATACTTGTTTCCAGCAGCAGGGTCTTGGCGGCTTTGTTATGAGTCAGTTTTGATTAGCTTATAGTGCTTTTCGTGTATTGCCGCTGTTGTTTGTATTTTTTGTAAAGGAGCTGTTATGGCGGCTAGTGCGCTTCCGTGAGGATGCTCCTCCCCTGCAGCTGCTCGGGCGCTATGGCCTATAGTTAGGAGAAGTGTGCCATCAGTTGAAGTCTCCCTAAGTAAGTGGCCAAAGGGTTAGTTATCAGGATGGGGCAGCGGTGATTATGCAAAATGTGTAAAGCGCGCCTTTAGCAGCTTATATATTGCGGCGGTAATGGCGGTGTCAGCGCCTCCAGAGAGATACCTGCGTTGCTGTTGGTGGCCCCGGTGTGGGGGTTGGTCTGCCTTTAGCTATGACTGTCCGGTGCGGTCCGATGCCAGTGAGCCTCCTGCCATACTCCGTTGAGAGGCCGGTGTGCTTCTGTCAATGGCGGAAGGAAATCTGCTCAGTTATGCTGCCCGGTGAGATTCAGCAGCTGAATTACATTACCAATCTTGCATACTATTTCGAATTTCAATAATGTCCATCAGCTCCAGTTCTTCATTGATCTTTGTGGGCACAACTGGGTTAATTTGGACATGTTTGTAATGGAATAGTTGAAGTTTAATGGATGGCCAACACGGAGCTCCGGATTTACGCTGCACTCATGGCAGCAGCCGGCTCCGCCCCCCTGATATGACCATTTTTGAGGCTGAAACCAACTTCTTTCGTTAGTAGCATTCAAAAATGGCTAATCTAAGGTTCCGTACCCTTTATACCATAAGTGTGTGCTGTTTTCTTACGTATAATTATATGGTATAATTCTTTAATCGTGCACCTGACTATATGCCGACAAAATTTCTATTTATTTTTTAAACGTTTTTTTTTTCTAGCCCTAACACTTTTTATTTCAGATATCCAGGTCACTTGAGCGCAACACATAACGCAGAACTTGCAATTTGAGCTATGTTTAGCAGTCATGATATCCACTGAAAGTAAAGTGTGTGCTAAACATTCTCTGCTTATTCTTTTTTACCATGGACTTGTAATACCAGATTGCATGCTAATCTAAGTGCGGTCCCATTATCTCTCTACTGGCAACCTGGGCCTATATGAGTAAAAAAATAAGTCACACTATTCCTAATAAAGTTACTTCTTTACTGCCAAATTTGTCGCCAATTAGTTCAAACATTGCTTAACTAAATCCGCAATACTTCCGAGCATGATTAGTCTTTATACGCCTGGTTTGCCTGTAAAAGGGCTTGTCTCAGGACGCACAAGCTTGCAATGTGAGACGTGGATCCAGGACTTGGCTTAAAGGGACAGTTTACTCAAAAATGTTCTCCCCTTTAATTTGTTCCCAATGACCCTCTTAACCTGCTGGAGTGTATTAAATTGTTTACAAGTAGCTCCTTTACCCTTATATTGGCATTTGAAATAGTTGATTTAGCCTGTGGTATCCCCACCTATTCTGAAAGTTTGTGGCCGCAGGTCCAAGCTATAGATAAGCTTTGTAAACACAGCCAGCAGAAGAGATTACACTCCCAGTGCGATATAGCAAAGATAAGGTAATAAAATGTTGATTTTCCATTGTTCTCTACAAGTATTGGTGATTGTTTTATGGACAGATATAATATAAAGAAGCAGGTATATGTACACAATGTGATACAGTAATGAGATCTGATTATACCTACAGATATAAGATACAGACACATGTATATGTACACAGTGTGATAATGTAATGAGATCTGATTATACCTACAGATATAAGATAAAGACACATGTATATGTACACAATGTGATACAGTAATGAGATCTGATTATACCTACAGATATAAGATAAACAAGCATGTATATGTACAAAATGTGATAATGCAATGAGATCTGATTATACCTACAGATATAAGATAAAGACACATGTATATGTACACAGTGTGATAATGTAATGAGATCTGATTATACCTACAGATATAAGATAAAGACACATGTATATGTACACAATGTGATACAGTAATGAGATCTGATTATACCTACAGATATAAGATAAAGACACATGTATATGTACACAATGTGATAAAGTAATGAGATCTGATTATACCTACAGATATAAGATACAGACACATGTATATGTACACAATGTGATAAAGTAATGAGATCTGATTATACCTACAGATATAAGATAAAGACACAATGCATATGTACACAATGTGATAATGTAATGAGATCTGATTATACCTACAGATATAAGATAAAGACACATGTATATGTACACAATGTGATACAGTATGAGATCTGATTATACCTACAGATATAAGATACAGACACATGTATATGTACACAATGTGATACAGTAATGAGATGTGATTATACCTACAGATATAAGATAAAGACACATGTATATGTACACAATGTGATACAGCAATGAGATCTGATTATACCTACAGATATAAGATAAAGGCACATGTATATGTACACAATGTGATACAGTAATGAGATCTGATTATACCTACAGATATAAGATAAAGAAGCAGGTATATGTGCACAATGTGATACAGTAATGAGATCTGATTATATCTACAGATATAAGATAAACAAGCAGGTATATGTACACAATGTGATAATGTAATTAGATCTGATTATACCTACAGATATAAGATAAACAAGCAGGTATATGTACACAATGTGAATGTGATACAGTAATGAGATCTGATTATACCTACAGATATAAGATAAAGACACATGTATATGTACACAGTGTGATAATGTAATGAGATCTGATTATACCTACAGATATAAGATACAGACACATGTATATGTACACAATGTGATACAGTAATTAGATCTGATTATACCTACAGATATAAGATAAACAAGCAGGTATATGTACACAGTGTGATACAGTAATGAGATCTGATTATACCTACAGATATAAGATACAGAAGCAGGTATATGTACACAGTGTGATACAGTAATGAGATCTGATTATATCTACAGATATAAGATAAACAAGCAGGTATATGTACACAATGTGATAATGTAATTAGATCTGATTATACCTACAGATATAAGATAAACAAGCAGGTATATGTACACAATGTGAATGTGATACAGTAATGAGATCTGATTATACCTACAGATATAAGATACAGACACAGGTATATGTACACAATGTGATACAGTAATGAGATCTGATTATACCTACAGATATAAGATAAAGACACATGTATATGTACACAGTGTGATAATGTAATGAGATCTGATTATACCTACAAGCTCAACCCATTTTATTAGGTTGTGGCTTCAAAACACAAAATCAGAGCTTTAATATTCACAAATAAACCTTAAAAAGCAAATATTTATACATGTTTTACTCTGCAGTTGGTAAAAAAAAAAGCAATTGTAAACACATTAAGGGAAAAACTATTTTACAGTATACTGTCCCTTTAAGTAAGCTTTACAGCTGTGTTGATGCTATGTAGGACTTGGAAAGAGCTGTCTTTCTGGAGATGCTTTTGACAATTACCAAATCACCAGGAGAGATGGCAAACACTGGATGGTTAACACTCTGGGGCTGCACCACCTACACCTGGATATGGAGAGACTTCAGTATTAATGGTAGCTATCTCTAATAACATCATCACATCTTATGGTCTCTGCACCCTATCAGCCTCTGAGCAAATGCTAATCCCAAATTCATAGGCCGGCCCATGAGAATTTAATAGGGTGATCATTTGTGTGAGTGGAACGCTTTGATATAAGTACTAGAAAACAACACATTAGGCCATTTTAGTTTGGTTTCATCACACATTTTGGCTATTTTTAGTTTTCAGAGTGTAATAAGCTCTTCTGCCCCAGCACTTTGCGGATGGTAAGAACAATGCAAGTGGTATGGATAATGCAACACATGTGCCACTTTCTGTACCACCTGACCAGTATAATGTGTGCCTAGATCTAAATAAATATGCCTGAGATAAGCCATACTTGGGGATGAACTCCTGTAGGAGTATTTTAACAACAGTCTTGGCATCATCTGATGCACAAGAGTAAGCTTCTACCCATCCTGTAAAGGTGTGATGACTAGAACGTGCTTGTAGTGTGTGACCTTAGGTAACTCTATAAAGTCCATTTGCCAGTTTACAAAGGGTCCCCAGGGGCATGGTGATTGATTTAATTCTGTAGGTTTAACATATTTACCTATGTTATGTTAGAGAGAGATCACACAAGCAGTGCACACAGCCTCAATTACATATCTGACTACTGGAGCCCACCATTGAGATGTGATTAAAGGGATATGAAATCCAAAACATGATTCAGATAGGGCTTATACTTTTAAACATCTTTCCAATTTACTTCTATTATTAAATTTGATTTGTTCTCTTGAACACACCAGAAGAACCAATGAGAAGAGGCATCTGATGTACATAACCAACCTTGCCAACTGTCACCAGTTTTATACAGAAAGGGTTAAAAGGACACTCAAGACAAATGTCAACTTTCATTATTCAGATACAGCATGTAATTTTAAACAATTTTCCAATTTACTTGCATTAAGAAAATGTGCACAGTCTTTTTATATTTACACTTTTGGAGTCACCAACTCTTACTGAGTATGTGCAAGACTTCACAGACTATATTTATATGCATTTGTGATTGGCTCATGGCTGTCACATGATACAGGAGGAGTGGAAATAGACAAACATTTTAAAATTTGTCAGAAGAAAATCTACTACTCATTTAAAATTCAGCCTAAGTGTTATGGCATTGCCTTTATATCATTCATTTGTTAATTATGCAAATCTACTGTATTTACTGGTCACACTCTCTGCTCTCACCATTTTAAGATTATTATATGGGAAATCCTAAGGAAAAACCCAGACTAACAGATTAAAAAATCCCAAAAACGCAATTTGGCAAAAATCAATCTAAAAAAAAACACAGTACTGTTATTACCAGTCTCTTTGGTAAAGTGGTTCAAATATTACATAAAGGCAAAAACTTTATAAATGAACATCAATTATGAACAAAAAAGGATCACAGAGCATTTATATAAAAATAAAGTAGTTAAAGTGAATGTAAATTTTCATGAATCAGTGCCCGGTTTTTAAAAATACTATTAACAACAGGGACACTTTCATTCATGAAAGTTTACATTGCAGCGTATTTTAGAAATACCTTTTCCTAAGTAAAGCCGGATTGTCAATCCCCCGCCCACAATTCCTCTATCCTTATGTCACCAATGACAAAACCGGCTTCCTTCAATCATGGCTTCCCCCCAGAGCGTACATCTCATGAGGCCATGCTGTGATTGGAGGAAGCCGGTTTCGTCATTGCTGTGTAAGTACAGCAGGAACAAGCTGGTGGGGGGATTACCGGTCTGTCTTTGGTGAAGAAATAGGTAAGTATTTTTCAAAATACAGTGCAATGTAAACTTTCATGAATGAAAGTGCCCTTGTTTTTAATAGTACTTTTAAAAACTGGGTACTGATTCATGAAAATTTACATTTCCTTTATACACAATTACACAAAAAAGCAAAACAGTTTTTGTTTTTTTAAAAAGGGAAGAAATATAGCAGAACCTAGAACTTTACCAGAATAGCCTCTGCTCTAGGCAATGGAATAGAAATGATCAGACATGCTGCTGTCCGCATCTTCCCGAGTAGAATGACCATATTATTTTGTTGAAACCACAATCAAATATATTTTTCTTCCAGAGTGGGCAAGGAAAGTAGCCATCCCTTTTTTATGGCATTCCATAAAACCCATATTGGAAGCCCTGGCTGAAGTTATATGATAACTTATTTTAGTTATGTATATATAATACACCTACCCTTATAAGCAATCCCATTGTGACATTATGAGGATTATTTTGATACCAATCATGACATGGCTGTCATCCAGTAACATAAAAGTGATATGAACATGTTATATGATATCCTAGAGCAGTGATGGCTAAACTTGGCATCCATGATGTTTTGGAATCCCATGATGCTCAACTAGACTGAAGAGTGCCTAAGCATCATGGGAAATGTAGTTTCAAAACATCTGGGGTGCTGAGGTTAGCCATCACTGTCCTAGAGTGTCACCTCTGATCGACCTTTTTTTGTTTGTGAGCAGAGTGAATTGTCTGCTGAGAGGTGTTCACCAGATGTAGGTAATACAATCACTCTTCACAAAGTTTGACTTTTTAGATAGTTCTGATAAGGGGTTGTAGATAACAGACACAGAAATACAGTACACGAAAAGAAAATGAACTCATAAAATCACGAGATCTTCGTAACAAGGCATATATGTGCAGTCACCAATCAGTAGCTAGCTCCTAGTAGTGCATTGCTGCTCCTGAGCATACCTAGGTATGTTTTTCAACAAAAGATACCAAGTGAAGGAAGCAAATTAGATAATAAAAGTAAAAAAAAAAGTAAACTGGAAAGATTTTTAAAATGCTTTATCTGAATCCTGAAAATTTTGGGTTTCATGTCCTTTTAAGTCATACATATAGGGCTAGATTTATTAAAGCCCTACAGCTGCAAGTTCTCACAAAAACTTGCTTGCCGTCATTTATCAAGCAGCGGTCACCAGACTGCCGCTTCCCTAACCTCTTTGCCACCTCTAATGTGGCGAAATTCAATCTCCTCTGTCTAGTCAGACCGAGGAGATTGACAGCTCCTGCCCGCGCGTAATTGGCTGTGCGTGGGCAGGGGGTTGGATTGCATGCGAGTGCAAAATTGCGCTTGTGTGCAATGGCGAATACCTGTGGGTAATTTTGCCCTGCCACAGGCGAGCTGAGGCGTACAGGGGCGCGTATATGCGCCCCTGTACGCCTCAGCTTTAATAAATCTAGCCCATAATGTCTTTGCTTACATGAAAGACACCATGTGTCAGGCGTTCTATGTATGGCATAAGGGATGTACGGAGAGCTAGCAGTTTTTTAGGGCCATACCATCTGCCATTTTCTACGTGGCACCTAAGTCATGACATTCATCAATTTCTTCCTGCAGCCTGCTTTTATAGAAAGTCTGTAAACAAATCAGAGGACTCTCCTGCTGGAGTCAGGGAGGGTGACATAGGCTGGCTGGTCATGTGAGGCAGCTGCTTTTGCAATAAAGTCTGCATAAACATTCCCTTTAGAAACAGTGGCTGTCCCTTTGGTGTGTGCTGCAGCCTTAATAACTGCTGAGGAAGCGCCAACTAGAGTGCGTGTAAAAAGTCTGTTGCATATATGGGGTTTGCACTGTCCCAAAAAGCATGCACAGCGCAAGCCTGTGTAAATATTAGCATATTTTCTTTCTGCAATTGTGCAAGCATGGGTGATGGCTGTCAATTCAGCTACCTGTGATGAGGTGACCTGAATGGGTCCTGATTCTACCCTTGCTACCTTTTTTCCTTTATCTGTGTAACAGCAGAAGTCATCTACATAGAATATCAGATGGCAGAGGTTTTTCTTGCAAATCAGGGTGCACAGTTTCTATGACCTCTACCGCATCCACACAATCATGATACCCACCCTCCTCTTGAAGAACAGGTAGCAATGAGGAGGGTTGAGTGGTAGGTAGCAAAAAACTGGAACATTCTCACTTGCTGCCAATATGAACTCATATTTAGTGAGTCTAGAATAAGAGATCGGTGTGGAATTTCACATGAGCAAGGTCTGTAAAGCATGTAGTAGTGGTACTTTAAAGTTAAGAGAATATCCCAAAACCAGATTCTGTCTCAAGTCTGTGAGAAAGGCAGCTGCTGCTACAGCGTGCATACAATCCTAAAGCTACACTGTCCATTGTAATAAAGCTATAGGAAGCCATTTTCCCCCATGCAGTGAATGTTATGTTCGGTAAACCCATCAAACGGTGTATCAACACATAGGGGTCAATTTATTAAAGTGCAGACAGACATGATACAATGTAGCGTAACATGTCCACCACACATCAATAAATACTGACAGTATTTGCTGTTGGCATTTATCATTGCACAAGCAGTTCTGGTGAACTGCTTGTGCAATGCTGCCCCCTACAGATTCCCAGCCAATCGCCCGCTAGCAGGGGGTGTCAATCAGCCCGATCGTATACGATTGGGCGGATTGATGTCCGCAGCCTCAGAGCAGGCGGACAAGGCAAAAGGAGTACAATCACCAAACAAATGCAATGCAATTACAAGGAAATCATAAGGTGCAGCCTCATAGAGTTCATGCAGCTTTGGCAAAACACAAATCAACAATTGAAGACTCACCTGGTTCCTTCAGGGTTAGAGAGAGATCATTGGGTGCAGCATCATTAAAGGGACACTGAATCCATTTTTTTTTTCATGATTCAGATAGAGCATGCAATTTTAAGCAACTTTCCTATTATAAATGTTCTTTGTTCTTTTGGTATCTTTATTTGAAAAAGCAGGAATGTATGCTTACGACCCGGCCCATTTTTGGTTCAGCATCCTGGATAGCGCTTGTTGATTAGTGACTGCATTTAGCCACCAATCAACAAGCGCAACCTAGGTGCTGAACCAAAGATTTGTCAGCTCATATGCTTACATTCCTGCTTTTTCAAATAAAGATAGCAAGAGAACAAAGAAAATGATAATAGGAGTAAATTAGAAAGTTGCTTAAAATTGCATGCTCTATCTGAATCATGAATGAAAAAATGTGGGTTCAGTGTCCCTTTAAGTACATGTAGTAAATATTAAAAAAAAGACCCTCAGGTGCAGACTCACAGAGGTCATGTAGCTTTAGCACGATACAAAGCATCAGCTGCAGACTCACAGAGGTCATGTAGCTTTAGCACGATACAAAGCATCAGCTGCAGACTCACAGAGGTCATGTAGCTTTAGCACGATACAAAGCATCAGCTGCAGACTCACAGAGGTCATGTAGCTTTAGCACGATACAAAGCATCAGCTGCAGACTCACAGAGGTCATGTACCTTTAGCACGATACAAAGCATCAGCTGCAGCCTCACAGAGGTCATGTAGCTTTAGCACGATACAAAGCATCAGCTGCAGACTCACAGAGGTCATGTAGCTTTAGCACGATACAAAGCATCAGCTGCAGCCTCACAGAGGTCATGTAGCTTTAGCACGATACAAAGCATCAGCTGCAGACTCACAGAGGTCATGTAGCTTTAGCACGATACAAAGCATCAGCTGCAGACTCACAGAGGTCATGTAGCTTTAGCACGATACAAAGCATCAGCTGCAGACTCACAGAGGTCATGTAGCTTTAGCACGATACAAAGCATCAGCTGCAGACTCACAGAGGTCATGTAGCTTTAGCACGATACAAAGCATCAGCTGCAGACTCACAGAGGTCATGTAGCTTTAGCACGATACAAAGCATCAGCTGCAGCCTCACAGATGTCATGTAGCTTTAGCACGATACAAAGCATCAGCTGCAGCCTCACAGAGGTCATGTAGCTTTAGCACGATACAAAGCATCAGCTGCAGACTCACAGAGGTCATGTAGCTTTAGCACGATACAAAGCATCAGCTGCAGCCTCACAGAGGTCATGTAGCTTTAGCACGATACAAAGCATCAGCTGCAGCCTCACAGAGGTCATGTAGCTTTAGCACGATACAAAGCATCAGCTGCAGCCTCACAGAGGTCATGTAGCTTTAGCACGATACAAAGCCTCAGCTGCAGCCTCACAGAGGTCATGTAGCTTTAGCACGATACAAAGCATCAGCTGCAGCCTCACAGAGGTCATGTAGCTTTAGCACGATACAAAGCATCAGCTGCAGACTCACAGAGGTCATGTAGCTTTAGCACGATACAAAGCATCAGCTGCAGACTCACAGAGGTCATGTAGCTTTAGCACGATACAAAGCATCAGCTGCAGCCTCACAGAGGTCATGTAGCTTTAGCACGATACAAAGCATCAGCTGCAGCCTCACAGAGGTCATGTAGCTTTAGCACGATACAAAGCATCAGCTGCAGACTCACAGAGGTCATGTAGCTTTAGCACGATACAAAGCATCAGCTGCAGACTCACAGAGGTCATGTAGCTTTAGCACTTATACAAAGCATCAGCTGCAGACTCACAGAGGTCATGTAGCTTTAGCACGATACAAAGCATCAGCTGCAGCCTCACAGATGTCATGTAGCTTTAGCACGATACAAAGCATCAGCTGCAGCCTCACAGAGGTCATGTAGCTTTAGCACGATACAAAGCATCAGCTGCAGACTCACAGAGGTCATGTAGCTTTAGCACGATACAAAGCATCAGCTGCAGCCTCACAGAGGTCATGTAGCTTTAGCACGATACAAAGCATCAGCTGCAGACTCACAGAGGTCATGTAGCTTTAGCACGATACAAAGCATCAGCTGCAGACTCACAGAGGTCATGTAGCTTTAGCACGATACAAAGCATCAGCTGCAGCCTCACAAAGGTCATGTAGCTTTAGCACGATACAAAGCCTCAGCTGCAGCCTCACAGATGTCATGTAGCTTTAGCACGATACAAAGCATCAGCTGCAGCCTCACAGAGGTCATGTAGCTTTAGCACGATACAAAGCATCAGCTGCAGACTCACAGAGGTCATGTAGCTTTAGCACGATACAAAGCATCAGCTGCAGCCTCACAGAGGTCATGTAGCTTTAGCACGATACAAAGCATCAGCTGCAGCCTCACAGAGGTCATGTAGCTTTAGCACGATACAAAGCATCAGCTGCAGCCTCACAGAGGTCATGTAGCTTTAGCACGATACAAAGCATCAGCTGCAGCCTCACAGAGGTCATGTAGCTTTAGCACGATACAAAGCATCAGCTGCAGCCTCACAGAGTTCATGTAGCTTTAGCACGATACAAAGCATCAGCTGCAGCCTCACAGAGGTCATGTAGCTTTAGCACGATACAAAGCATCAGCTGCAGCCTCACAGAGTTCATGTAGCTTTAGCACGATACAAAGCATCAGCTGCAGCCTCACAGAGGTCATGTAGCTTTAGCACGATACAAAGCCTCAGCTGCAGCCTCACAGAGGTCATGTAGCTTTAGCACGATACAAAGCATCAGCTGCAGCCTCACAGAGGTCATGTAGCTTTAGCACGATACAAAGCATCAGCTGCAGCCTCACAGAGGTCATGTAGCTTTAGCACGATACAAAGCCTCAGCTGCAGCCTCACAGAGGCCATGTAGCTTTAGCACGATACAAAGCATCAGCTGCAGCCTCACAGAGGTCATGTAGCTTTAGCACGATACAAAGCATCAGCTGCAGACTCACAGAGGTCATGTAGCTTTAGCACGATACAAAGCCTCAGCTGCAGCCTCACAGAGGTGATGTAGCTTTAGCACGATACAAAGCATCAGCTGCAGCCTCACAGAGGTCATGTAGCTTTAGCACGATACAAAGCATCAGCTGCAGCCTCACAGAGGTCATGTAGCTTTAGCACGATACAAAGCATCAGCTGCAGCCTCACAGAGGTCATGTAGCTTTAGCACGATACAAAGCATCAGCTGCAGCCTCACAGAGGTCATGTAGCTTTAGCACGATACAAAGCATCAGCTGCAGCCTCACAGAGTTCATGTAGCTTTAGCACGATACAAAGCATCAGCTGCAGCCTCACAGAGGTCATGTAGCTTTAGCACGATACAAAGCATCAGCTGCAGCCTCACAGAGGTCATGTAGCTTTAGCACGATACAAAGCATCAGCTGCAGCCTCACAGAGGTCATGTAGCTTTAGCACGATACAAAGCATCAGCTGCAGCCTCACAGAGGTCATGTAGCTTTAGCACGATACAAAGCATCAGCTGCAGACTCACAGAGGTCATGTAGCTTTAGCACGATACAAAGCATCAGCTGCAGCCTCACAGAGGTCATGTAGCTTTAGCACGATACAAAGCATCAGCTGCAGACTCACAGAGGTCATGTACCTTTAGCACGATACAAAGCATCAGCTGCAGACTCACAGAGGTCATGTAGCTTTAGCACGATACAAAGCATCAGCTGCAGACTCACAGAGGTCATGTACCTTTAGCACGATACAAAGCATCAGCTGCAGCCTCACAGAGGTCATGTAGCTTTAGCACGATACAAAGCATCAGCTGCAGCCTCACAGAGGTCATGTACCTTTAGCACGATACAAAGCATCAGCTGCAGACTCACAGAGGTCATGTAGCTTTAGCACGATACAAAGCATCAGCTGCAGACTCACAGAGGTCATGTACCTTTAGCACGATACAAAGCATCAGCTGCAGCCTCACAGAGGTCATGTAGCTTTAGCACGATACAAAGCATCAGCTGCAGCCTCACAGAGGTCATGTAGCTTTAGCACGATACAAAGCATCAGCTGCAGACCCACAGAGGTCATGTAGCTTTAGCACGATACAAAGCATCAGCTGCAGCCTCACAGAGGTCATGTAGCTTTAGCACGATACAAAGCATCAGCTGCAGACTCACAGAGGTCATGTAGCTTTAGCACGATACAAAGCCTCAGCTGCAGCCTCACAGAGGTCATGTAGCTTTAGCACGATACAAAGCATCAGCTGTAGACTCACAGAGGTCATGTAGCTTTAGCACAATACAAAGCATCAGCTGCAGCCTCACAGAGGTCATGTAGCTTTAGCACAATACAAAGCATCAGCTGCAGCCTCACAGAGGTCATGTAGCTTTAGCACGATACAAAGCATCAGCTGCAGCCTCACAGAGGTCATGTAGCTTTAGCACGATACAAAGCATCAGCTGCAGCCTCACAGAGGTCATGTAGCTTTAGCACGATACAAAGCCTCAGCTGCAGCCTCACAGAGGTCATGTAGCTTTAGCACGATACAAAGCATCAGCTGCAGCCTCACAGAGGTCATGTAGCTTTAGCACGATACAAAGCATCAGCTGCAGCCTCACAGAGGTCATGTAGCTTTAGCACGATACAAAGCATCAGCTGCAGCCTCACAGAGGTCATGTAGCTTTAGCACGATACAAAGCATCAGCTGTAGACTCACCTGCTGCCTTCAAGGCTGGAAAGAAGTATTCTCAGGGCACAAACAGTTAGTACCTGCACTGAAGAGTAAAAGAGATAATCAGGTGCAGTCTCAACTAATACCTACAATGCAGCAGGAAAGATATCATAAAAGTGCAGCATCACCTAGATCTAGTGGCATTGGAAGAATAAGAGATCTTAAAGGGACATGAAACCCAAAAAAAATCATTCATGATTCAGATAGAGCATGTAATTTTGATCAACTTTATTTTTTACTTCTATTATCAATTTTTCTTCGTTCTCATTGTATCTTTTGTTGAAAAGCAGAGACATATGCTTAGGAGCCAGCCCATTTCTGCAGCTCTATATGGCAGCAGTTTTGCAAGAATGCTATTTATTTGGAAGAGCACTAAATGGCAACACTATTTCCTGTCATGTAGTACTCCAGATGCCTACTTAGGTATCCCTTGAACACAGAATATCATGGGAACAAAGCAAATTTGATATCTAAAACATCTAAAACATAAAGGGCTAGATTAGAAGTGGAGCGCAAAAGTTTTGAGTGCTACCACTACTCAAGGTAAATCAATAGCACTGCTATTTTTGCATTGGTATTACGTTGAAAGTAAAAAAGTATCGGTCGAGAGAAAGACTCTGGCTCTCTAACATGATGAGGTCAGATACAGTGACATTCACCTAAAGCAGTGATGGTGAACTTTGGCACTCCAGATGTTTCAGAACTACATTTCCCATGATGCTCGACTGGACTGCAGTGGACCTAAGCATCATGGGAAATGTAGTTCTAAAACATCTGGAGTGCCAAGGTTCGCCATCACTGCTTTAGAGTTTCAGAGGGAGATCATCAGGTCCACTATCAAGCACCAGCAGCGCAGAGTAAAATAGAACATTAGATGCAGCCTCGCCTACTGCCTGCAGGGCAGCAAGAAATTGATCATTAAATGCAGCCTCTGGAGAGAAAGACCATTATGTGCTACCTGACCTGTTGCCTACAGCGCTCTTGAGAGAGATCATCAGCTGACACCTTCCCAAATACATGCAGTGCTGAGGAGAGACATCACAAGGTGTATAGTCAGACTTATCAGGTGATGCCTTACCAAATGCTTACAGTGCTGATGAATGAGATCACAGAGGGCATTCTCACCTAGTATCTGTATTGCAGAAGAAATTGGATCATCAAAGGGTCAGTAAAGTAAAAATTAAATGTTCATGATTCAGAAAGAGTATGCAATTTTAAACAACTTTCCATTTAACTTCTATTATTAAATTTACTTTTACATGGCAGCAGTATGTGTAACTATGTATTACATTGCTATAAACATTGTTAAAAACACTGCTAATAAATGGATAAAGACACATGCACGCTCCAAAACTCAACTTGGATTACAAAGGATTAATTAAACAAAGGATACTAAAAAAGAACAAGGCAAAATTGATAATAGAAGTTAATTGAGTGGTTCAAAATGTCATGGTCTATCCAATAGATAGAGATCCTAAGCTACGGGTTAATTAAAAGGACATGAAACCCCAGGTGTTTCTTTCATGATTCAGGTAGATAGCACTACTGTGAGCTAGCTGAACATGTGAGCCAATGACAAGAGACATGTGTGTATCCACCAATCACCAACTAGTTCCCAGAAGTGCACTGCTGCTCCTGAGCCTACTTAAAGGAATAGTCTAGTTAAAATTAAATTTTCATGATTCAGATAGAGCATGCAATTTTAAGATACTTTCTAATTGACTCCTATTATCAATTTTTATTTGTTCTTTTGTATCTTTATTTGAAAAAGCAAAAATGTACGCATAGGAGCCAGCCTATTTTTGGTCCAGCACCTGGGTAGCACTTGCTGATTGGTTTATAAATGTAGCCACCAACTAGCAAGTGCTACCCAGGTTCTGAACCAAAAATGGGCCGGATCCTATGCTTACATTCAAATAAAGATATCAAGAGAACAAAGAAAAAATGATAATAGGAGTAAATTAGAAAGTTGCTTAAAATTACATCTATCTGAATCATGAATGTTTAATTTTGACTAGACTATCCCTTTAAGTATGCTTTTAAACAAAGTAAATTTGATAATAAAATGCAAATTGAAAAACTGAATCCTCTATCTGAACCATAATTTTGTTTTTCATGCCCCTTGTATGCCCCTTTAAAAGGACATACAACCAACATTTTAAGGTAATTGGTTACCATTAAGAAATCCTGATCACTTAAATTTCTTTAGAATAATTATTACACACAAAAAAAAAAAAAACAATAAAAAAACATTTTGTCAGTAAGATTAGGATGCTCAACATCTTGAGACACACATTACTCACTCCATATTTACCAAAATGTTATGGAGATTTTCTGTGACTGGTAGGTGAGGAGGACTTGTGGGCAGTGGCCTATTGCTGTTTTTTGTACGGAATGACAGAAGGGCGGTGTTGTGGGAGTGGGCAGAACAGGGCAGTCCCTGGAAATCTGGTAATCTACCTGATGGTGGAAGCTACAAGATTTACAGACGTCCCTACCAATGACAACCACATAATATCCAGGACAGTTGGGAGATATGTTTCTATCACAATTACACTTTTTTCTTGGTTTTAGAGCTCCTGCAACAAAGCCTTTATGGTTATCAGAAACCGAATAACTTTTTACAATACTCCCTGCCAGGCACATAAGAACTATCCCCTGGTGGGAAGATACTTTGGGTAAGCATTAGAGTCTACCTGGTGGTTGTTTGTAATAGAAGAAGAGCACATGAAAGTGTTTACATGTTGGAGGTGAGTGTTTGCCCCTGGGAACCTTACAGTGGCATAAGGAACCTAAAGAGGCCACAATTTTTGCCAAATATAAAAAGCATTTTTTTTTTTTAAATAAATATTTCAAATTATCATTGATATCATATCTCTAAGATATAGAGAGTTGTGACTTAAAGAGAAAGGACACTGTCAGGAGAGGAGACCATGCTGGACCAGTGGAATGGAGCCTGGAAAACAGTTGAATTTATTCTTTGAGTACTAATTTGGTTTTTGGTGATTCTCATCTAAGGAGTTATCAAATGTGTCTGTTTTTTATCCAGTAAGATTGTGATTGATTTAATGAAAAAATAAATAATGTTCAATCTCGTTTTATCAATATTGAACAGTTGTTATTTGCAAACAATAAAGCGCAATAACAAAAATGCTCTAACACATTACATCACTTCCTTTTTTTCACTTTTAAATCACTTTAATTGTTTCCCCATTTATTAATCCAAATCCCTAGTCCTTATCCCTAACCTCAAAAACAACTGCAGTTTGTGATCCTGACCCCAATCCCTATCTATAAAACTAATCCCTAAAGCTAAATCCAACTCCAATATGCACTCCAAAACCCAATCCCTAAAACCCAACTCAAAAACGTATTATTCCACTGCAGTTCCTTTCCCTAACCAAATCCACATTTGTAACCCAATCCCTATTCCTAATCCAATCTCTAAATTAAACCCTAATCAATACCTAAAACTACTCTAAACCTAGTCTATAACCCCAAAACCAATTGCTTACCCCTATTCCCTGATTATATACTAAACCTAACCCTAGCCCCAGTCTCTAAACCTTAAACAAATATATAACCTTTTCTACAATCTATTTAGCTAATTCCAATTTTGAAACCTAATCACAATCCACAACCCAAAATCTAACCCAAATCCTATATATATAAACCCAGTTCCTACCACTAACCTAATCCCTAATCCTAACCACATTTAATAACCCTAACATTACCATATGTTTTATTCCTAACCCCAAATACCAATATTCAACCCTAGGCCCAATCCCTGTAGTTAACTGTTGTATGTAACCCTTTCCCAACCCCAGACCAAAATCCCTATTCATAAAACTAATCTCTAAAGCTAAACCTCAATCCCTTACCCTAAACCCAAAGCATAACTGCAACCTCAGTTATGTATGTATTCTCCTGAAGCATTAAAGGGACAGTCTAATTGAAAATTGTTTAAAAAGATAACTAATCCCTTTATTATTGTGACGATTAAGCCTTTCCACTCAGCCATCACAAATGGGGAGGGTGTGGGCATGAAGGGGTTAATAGCACGCAGCTCCTGGTTCCCTTACCTTTTACTCTACAAAGGACTTAAAGGGACACCAAATTAACCCCCAAATCCTGCCTACATCAACCCATCTTAACAAAATCCCTGCCACCACCAAGAACTATGAAAAAGGGGTGTCTTGAAAACCCCAAAAAATCACACAAAATTAACAATTAGGTAACAAGCCTTTAAACTTGTCTCTTCAGAATGTGAATTTAGATATTAGAGCCCAAAGACAGAATTAGATTTTCTATATGTTTAATAACAAAAATACCAATATAGGTTACACAGTGCCAAATTGTAAAAACATTCAAAATAACAATATGCAAAGTTACAATTCTTTAAAATAAAATGGGACATAAAAATAATACACAATATCTAAACTTATTGCCAAGTTTCTTGAGATATGTGGAGAACTCATTTAGGTGTTAGTTGCTTGGGTCCCAGGCTGGTCCTGAATGCTTTTTTCTGTGATATTAATTTATAAACTAGTTTCTTCTTTGTCTTGTCAAGGCCCCCGACCTTGTTATAATTTACGATCAGTCAACCATTCATAGCCAGCCTTAACTCCCAGTATCAAGAAGTACAATCCACCAAGAGGAGGGGGAAGAGGGGGTCTTGAGACCACAGCATTCCTGAACACAGATGTTACACAAGGAAAGAGCAGTTCAGATTGACCTGGCAATGCTGAGACCCCAATACCACCTCTACTGGGTAGCTAATCCAAGTATCAACTATTCCTCATGAGTGTATCATGACAATTACCCATACCTAGTTTTGCATAACCAACACTGTTATATTAATATACTTTTCACCTCTATGGTTATCTGTATCTAAGCCCTGCAGATTGCCCTTTATCTCAGTGCTTTTTACAATCTTACATTTTAGCCAATCAATGTTGGTTCTTGTATAACCATTATCATTCTACACGGGAGTGAGCATAGTTTTACCTATATGGCACACATGAACTAGCACTGTGCAAGATTTAAAAAAAGCTAATAAAAAGCACTGAGATAAGGAGCGGCCTGCAGGGGCTTAGAAACAGGCAAAATTAGAGGTTATAAAGTATTTTAATAAAACAATGTTTGTTATGCAATGCTGGGGACTGTGTAGTAAAGGCGTTATCTATCTTTTTAAACAATAAAAAACTAAAGTAGACTGTGCCTTTAATAGCTTCACTAAAATCATTTTAACAATATAAGTGTATAACAAAACTGAGTTTACCCAAAGGGAAATCCACGTGTACATTTAGACTACTTTATACCTTTAAATAGCAATGGTGACATCTAACGGCAGACATTGTGCCAGTTCTCCAGTATTTACAGTTTTTTTTACAGAAAGGCACATTAGGAGCCCTGATGGGCCAACCAAATTGTATCACATGAAATAAAGTGCACTTTATAAACAATAAGCTACCTCATTTGTCAATATAATAACTAGAGAATTAGCCCCAAAAGTAAAGAGTTTACCCCAAATGAAAAAAGTGGCCACTCTTAGACCACATACAGTACCAATGTGAATTAAGGGGGCAGTAATAAGGAACAAGAAATAAAGAGGGACACTCTCAGACCCTACAAATATATGATATAAGAAGATAAGATATTCAAAACTCAAAATAGTATTAAAATGTAACTACCGCAGTGGCCACTCTTGGACCACGTAATAGATGTCACTTGCCATCTCGTCTAGTAGTAGTTACTTATAGGCAACTAATGGAGGAATATATAAGAACCTTTAACTGTCATTATACTAAAATAATTTTTAACAATATCAGTGTATAGCAAAACTGATTCTATTCAAAGGGAAATGCACGTTTGCGCATGTACATTTTGACTACTATACCCCTTTAAATAGCATGAAAGGGATATGAAACCCAAAAAATGTCTTTTGTGATTCAGACAGAACATACAATTTTAAACAGGTTTCCAATTTACTTCTATTATCAAATTAGCTTTGTTCCCATGATATTCTGTGCTGAAGAGATACCTAGGGTAGGCATCTGGAGCACTATATAGCAGGAAATAGTGCTGCCCTCTAGTGCTCTTGCAAATGGATAACATTCTTGTAAAATTGCTGCCATATAGTGCTCTAGACACGTGCATACTCTCAGGGGTCAAGTCCTACAAAAAAAGTGTGGAAACTCACCAAGACTTCCACCCCCTCACAATTCATATTGTTTTATACACACAGACACACACAGACACACACAGACACACACACAGACACACACACACACACACACTTACACACACACACACACACACACTTACACACACACACACACACACTTACACACACACACACACTTACACACACACACACACACACACACACACTTACACACACACACACTTACACACACACACACACACAGACACACACACACTTACACACACACTTACACACACACACACTTACACACACACACACTTACACACACACACACACACACAGACACACACACACACACACTTACACACACACACACACACACACAGACACACACACACACACACTTACACACACACACACACACACACACACACACTTACACACACACACACACACACTTACACACACACTTACACACACACTTACACACACACACACACACACTTACACACACACACACACACACTTACACACACACACACTTACACACACACACACACACACACACACACACAGACACACACACACTTACACACACACTTACACACACACACACTTACACACACACACACACACACACACACAGACACACACACACACACTTACACACACACACACACACTTACACACACACACACTTACACACACACACACACACACACAGACACACACACACTTACACACACACTTACACACACACACACTTACACACACACACACTTACACACACACACACACTTACACACACACTTACACACACACTTACACACACACACACACACACTTACACACACACTTACACACACTTACACACACACTTACACACACACACTTACACACACACTTACACACACACTTACACACACACACTTACACACACACTTACACACACACACTTACACACACACACACTTACACACACACACACACACACACACACACACTTACACACACACACACACACTTACACACACACACACTTACACTTACACACACACTTACACACACACACACACACTTACACACACACACACACACACACACACACACTGTTTTGTATGTATATAAACTATACACTTTGGTTAATGAATGCAAATTAAAACCAATGAAGGGTTGAAAGGTTGCCTTTGGGCCTGAGACTCCTACTCTGTCACAGAGTCTCATCCACTTAAAGAGACAGTCTACACCAGAATTGGTATTGTTTAAAAAGATAGATAATCCCTTTTTTACCCATTCCCCAGTTTTGCATAACCAACACGGTTATATTAATATACTTTTTACCTCTGTGATTACTTTGTATCTAAGCCTCTGCAGACTGTCCCCATATTTCAGTTCTTTTGACAGACTTGCATTTTAGGCAATCAGTGCCCTCTTATTGTCATGATTGCTTCCGTTCATCGCCGTGTCGCCGCGGCTCCCGGAACTTCTCTGTGTGTCTGACGTCATGTTGCTTAGCAACATGACGCTTTCTCTCACACCCCTCTGATGACGGTTACGCTCCTGCCCTTTAAATCACGGCGGGAGATCTGAATCTGGGCCCGTTTGTTTGTTTCTCTGGATTGTGAGTACCATATCAATTTTGTTCTTTTGTGTACCGACTTCTGCCTGCCTGACCAAGCCTCTTCCCTAATCCCTACTTGCTGATATTTGGATATTGACTTCTGCCTGCCTGACCTTGCCTGTAGCTTTTACCCTTTTGCTGATACTTGGATGCCGACTTCTGCTTGCCTGACCTTGTCTTTTGCCTATACCTTTTGCTGATATTTGGATGCCGACTTCTGCCTGCCTGACCTTGCTTTTGCCTTTACCTTTAAACCTTTTCTTTGATAAACAAAACCTGCTTAAAGGGACATTTTACTTTTACGAGCTGCAAAAGAGAACTTTGCCTTTCTGTTTGTTATACACCTGCTTAAAAGGGACATTTACTTTTACAAGCTGCAAAAGAGAACTTTGCCTTTCTGTTTGTTATAAACCTGCTTAAAGGGACATTATACTTTTACAAGCTGTACAAGAAACTGTGCTATTCTGTTTGTTCTAAACCTGTTAAAAAGGGGACATTTACTTTTACAAGCTGCAAAAGAGAACTTTGCCTTTCTGTTTGTTATACACCTGTTTAAAAGGGACATTTACTTTTACAAGCTGCAAAAGAGAACTTTACCTTTCTGTTTGTTATACACCTGCTTAAAAGGAACTTTTACTTTTACAAGCTGCAAAAGAGAACTTTTCCTTTGTTTTACAAGCCTGCTAAAGAGGACCTTTTTCAGAAGCTTCAAGTAAGAGCATTTCCTTTTTGTTCTTTGTACTACTTAAAGGGACGTTTTATCCTTTGTGGCTTTCCTGCATTCTGGAACAATATTCATTTTTGTTATCTTCTAATCTGCTTCCTGAGTGGGTCACGTCCTGGATATTTCTCAGTGTGCTAGCGTGTGCTTTCAATTCACGCTAGCAGTTGGGTTACATCCCGGATTGATTCCAGAGCGGCTGACATTACAAACGGGCCATAAAAATGGACCCCACTGAATTATCTATGGCCGTGGCTCACCAGGGACAGCTCTTGGGTTCTCATGCCACTCACTTGCAGTCTCTGGACACTAAACTTGATCAAATTACTGCTCTATTACAAAATTTGGTTGCTACCGCACCTCCCAATCCTAATCCCAATCCAAATCCGATTGAGGCATTACCTCCTCCGATTCCTAACAATCAGTCTCAGGTACAACTAAGTCCCAGGATACCTCTTCCGGATAAATATGATGGGAATCCTGAAGAATGTAGAGGCTTTCTGAATCAATGCCGTCTTCATTTCCGAAATAGCCCTACTCTCTTTGCTACTGCCTCTTCTAGAATCACGTTTCTTATTTCCTTAATGAAAGGAAAAGCCTTGGCTTGGGTGTCACCTTTGCTAGAAAAGAATGATCCTATACTGTTGGATGTTGATACATTTCTATCTACATTCTCAAACGTATTCGATAAACCTGGAAGGTCATCCGCTGCTGAAGCTACTCTCCTGGATTTACGTCAAGGAAATCAACCAGTCTCTCAATATGCAATTGAGTTCCGCACCCTTGCCTCTGAAACCACTTGGAATCAGGGAGCACTCAGAGCCGCTTTCCGTAAAGGACTTTCTGAGCGTCTCAAGGATGAATTGGTGTATCGTGAACTTCCAGAGTCCTTAGAAGCCTTAATAAATCTCTGTATCAGTCTCGACGCCAGGTTTCGTGAACGCCAACAAGAAAAGGATAGAACACAGAGGACTTCAACTCGAACTCCTTTTCGTTTAGCTCCTCGTTTTTCTAATCCAGTCACTCCAGTCTCTCCTACTACTGATCAGGCTGAACCCATGGAAGTAGGAAGTATAAAATTAACTGAGACTGAACGCTTGAGAAGACGGACTCTTGGCTTATGTCTGTACTGTGGCCTTAAAGGGCATTTATTAAGGGATTGTCCTACTAGGCCAGTAAAAGCCAGGGCTTAACTCTAGTCCAGGGAACTGAGTTAAGCCAAAATAGTGGTCATTCCCTATACAAGAAACTCTTTGTTCCAGTAACTCTTCTAATTGGACATAAGAAGATCTATACCCAAGCTCTAATTGATTCTGGTGCTGGAGGTGTGTTCATTGACTCTACATTTGTTTCTACTCATTCTATACCCTTACTAAAGAAGGAGTATTCCATTTCAGTCTCTACGGTCAGTGGAGATCCTTTGGGTTCTGGATACATTCAGTTTTCTACTCAACCCTTACTCCTCACCGTAGGAATACTTCATTCTGAGACAATTTGTTTCGATGTCATTCCCACTCCGCAATTTCCCATTATCTTGGGATTACCCTGGCTCCAGATTCACAATCCCATTTTTTCTTGGACTTTCGGTGAACTCACTTCCTGGGGATCTACATGCCAGACTAAATGTCTTCAAAAGATTACTAAGTTACCACTCACTATTGCTCTCACAGTTGAAACTCCGGAATCCTTACCTATGCATTACCATGACTTTGTGGATGTCTTCTCCAAAAAAGAAGCTGAACGTCTTCCTCCTCATCGCCCTTTTGATTGTCCCATTGATCTCCTTCCTGGGGCTGCCTATCCTCGAGGCAAGACATATCCACTTTCTAAACCAGAAAACATGGCTCTGGAAGAATATATAAAAGACAATCTGGCTAGAGGATTTATTCGACCCTCCTCTTCCCCTGTAGGGGCTGGTTTCTTTTTTGTGGGAAAAAAGGATGGCGGATTAAGACCCTGTATTGATTATCGTGGATTGAATCAGATTACCATCAAGAACAGTTATCCTCTGCCCCTTATTCCTGAACTTTTTACTTATCTTCAGGGAGCCACCATTTTCACCAAACTCGACCTACGTGGTGCATACAACTTGATCCGTATACGCAAAGGAGATGAGTGGAAGACTGCCTTTAACACTCGATTTGGGCATTATGAATATTTGGTCATGCCCTTCGGGCTATGCAATGCTCCGGCGGTTTTCCAGCATTTTGTAAACGAGATCTTTCGTGATTTTTTGAATATTTTTGTTATCATATACCTGGACGACATCTTAATTTTTTCTCAGAACCACCAAGATCATGTGCACCACGTCAAGAAGGTACTTCAACGTCTAAGAGAATTCCATCTGTTTGCTAAACTGGAGAAATGTTCTTTCCATCAAAAATCCATACCCTTTCTGGGTTATGTAATATCGGCATCTGGATTCGAAATGGACCCTACTAAACTTTCTGCCATTTTGGATTGGCCTAGACCTGATTCTTTGAAGGCTTTACAACGTTTCCTAGGCTTCGCCAATTATTACAGAAAGTTCATCAAGAATTTTGCTACTATTACTTCTCCTCTTACTTCTCTCACAAGAAAAGGACAAAACTGTAAGGTATGGCCGTCTGAGGCTATAGAAGCTTTTGAATCTCTCAAAGAAGCTTTTTCCTCAGCTCCTATCCTTCGTCATCCAAATCCTGAGTTTCAATTTATTCTGGAGGTGGATGCTTCCTCTGTTGCTGCTGGAGCTGTTCTGTCTCAACAAATACCAGAGACTGGAAGGATTCATCCTGTTGCTTTTTTCTCTAAAAAATTCACTCCTTCCGAATTTAACTATGACGTAGGGAATAAAGAGTTGCTTGCCATCAAAATGGCATTGGATGAATGGAGACATTGGCTGGAAGGTACTTCTTTGCCATTTACTATACTTACTGATCATAAGAACCTTCTGTATCTTCAAACAGCCAAACGATTAAATTCCAGGCAAGCACGCTGGTCATTATTCTTCTCTCGGTTTCACTATAATTTGTCTTACATACCTGGTTCAAAAAATATTAAAGCAGACGCACTTTCCAGACAATTTCAAGATACCCCAGTTCCTGAGTCTGGTACCATTCTCCAACCTCATGAAGTCATTGCCCAGTTAACAACTTCTTGGTTACAAGAATTACAGTCCGCTCAAGAGCATCTTCCTTTGTCCTGTAAACCTCCCGATGGTTTGCGCTTTGTTCCTGAACGCCTTCGTTCCAAGATTTTATTTTGGGCTCATGATAGTCCCCTTTCTGGACATCCTGGCATCAGTATTACCACTCGAAACCTCAAACAACATGTCTGGTGGCCTACACTCTCTCAAGATGTGAAGGATTACGTCTCAGTATGCACACAATGTGCCATGAACAAAACTCCACGCCAACTTCCTTCAGGATTACTCCAACCATTGCCTATACCTCACCAGCCTTGGACTCATGTATCCATGGACTTTATTACCGATCTTCCCTTGTCCACTGGGAACAATACTATCTGGGTGGTGGTCGACAGGTTCACTAAGACGGCTCATTTTGTACCCTTGCCAGGATTACCATCTGCCAAAAGACTCTCTGAACTTTTTATTCTACATATTGTAAGAATCCATGGATTTCCTCTAGATATTGTTTCAGATAGAGGGGTACAATTCGTTTCTCGATTTTGGAGGTCACTTTGTAAACATTTTGGTACTACTATATCTCTCTCTACTTCTCACCACCCACAATCGAATGGTCAGACTGAAAGAGTAAACCAGTGTCTTGAAACTTATCTTAGACATTATGTGGATCATTATCACTCTAACTGGACTTCTTACCTTCCTTTGGCTGAATTGGCTCATAATGCCCGGTACAATTCCTCCCTTCAGACTTCTCCTTTTCATGCAGCTTACGGATATCAGTCTAGGACATTCCCTTTGCATACTTCCTCCACAGTGAATCCTGCTTCTGATCTTACAGCCCGAAGATTAACTCGACATTGGCAGAAGATACATCGTATTCTTTCTGTAACTTCTAGACGTTACAAGTTCTTTTCGGATCTTCGACGGAAGAAGGCTCCCAAATATCGCCCTGGTGATAAAGTTTGGATTTCCTCTCGATTTCTTCGCCTGAAACAACCTTCTAACAAATTGGGACCACGATATGTGGGTCCTTTCCGAATACTGGGTCAGGTATGTTCCACTGCTTATCGGGTAGCTTTACCCAAGTCTCTCAAAGTCCATCCGGTATTCCATGTTTCTCTTTTAAAACCTGTGATGATTAACAGGTATTCTAAGCCTTTTTCTAAACCTCCACCGTTATTGGTGCATGGACATCCTGAGTTTGAGATCAGCCATATTCTAGATTCCAAGTGGCGGGGCAAGAAATTGTATTATCTCATTCATTGGAAGGGTTATCCAGTCACGGAACGTTCTTGGGAACCTGCTCATCAAGTAAATGCTCCTATTTTGGTCAAGACCTTCCACAAGACTCATCCTGATAGACCTGGTCCTGTCCCCCGGAGGGGTCCTTGAGGAGGGGGTGCTGTCATGATTGCTTCCGTTCATCGCCGTGTCGCCGCGGCTCCCGGAACTTCTCTGTGTGTCTGACGTCATGTTGCTTAGCAACATGACGCTTTCTCTCACACCCCTCTGATGACGGTTACGCTCCTGCCCTTTAAATCACGGCGGGAGATCTGAATCTGGGCCCGTTTGTTTGTTTCTCTGGATTGTGAGTACCATATCAATTTTGTTCTTTTGTGTACCGACTTCTGCCTGCCTGACCAAGCCTCTTGCCTAATCCCTACTTGCTGATATTTGGATATTGACTTCTGCCTGCCTGACCTTGCCTGTAGCTTTTACCCTTTTGCTGATACTTGGATGCCGACTTCTGCTTGCCTGACCTTGTCTTTTGCCTATACCTTTTGCTGATATTTGGATGCCGACTTCTGCCTGCCTGACCTTGCTTTTGCCTTTACCTTTAAACCTTTTCTTTGATAAACAAAACCTGCTTAAAGGGACATTTTACTTTTACGAGCTGCAAAAGAGAACTTTGCCTTTCTGTTTGTTATACACCTGCTTAAAAGGGACATTTACTTTTACAAGCTGCAAAAGAGAACTTTGCCTTTCTGTTTGTTATAAACCTGCTTAAAGGGACATTATACTTTTACAAGCTGTACAAGAAACTGTGCTATTCTGTTTGTTCTAAACCTGTTAAAAAGGGGACATTTACTTTTACAAGCTGCAAAAGAGAACTTTGCCTTTCTGTTTGTTATACACCTGTTTAAAAGGGACATTTACTTTTACAAGCTGCAAAAGAGAACTTTACCTTTCTGTTTGTTATACACCTGCTTAAAAGGAACTTTTACTTTTACAAGCTGCAAAAGAGAACTTTTCCTTTGTTTTACAAGCCTGCTAAAGAGGACCTTTTTCAGAAGCTTCAAGTAAGAGCATTTCCTTTTTGTTCTTTGTACTACTTAAAGGGACGTTTTATCCTTTGTGGCTTTCCTGCATTCTGGAACAATATTCATTTTTGTTATCTTCTAATCTGCTTCCTGAGTGGGTCACGTCCTGGATATTTCTCAGTGTGCTAGCGTGTGCTTTCAATTCACGCTAGCAGTTGGGTTACATCCCGGATTGATTCCAGAGCGGCTGACACTTATAAGTAACTGCATGGATGTGAGCAGCACAGTGTTATCTATATGGCACACATGAAGGTTAATTTTTACTAGACTGTCCCTTTAAGGTGCAATAGTCCTATTTTTACAGTGGGGAGCAAAATAATCCCAGAACAAACCACACGGAAATGTAAGCACCATGAGTTCCACACAGTTCGGGGGGATCACACAGCTGGACCGCTTACAGGCTTGCATTTAGTGTATTGTGGGAAGTGTTACTGCTCATTACTAGAGGATCTCACTATCCCTCTAACCAGACTGTGCTACAGCTCCTCCCACCAGCAGCATTTCCTCAAGTGTTTCTGTTCTCTTTCCAGGGGGACCTTAGTTCCACCTGCAAAAAATAGTGCAGGAACTCCGTTCCCATGCGTTCCCGCTGGACTTGACCCCTGCACACTCTTGAGCTTATGTCCCTGCTTTTCAACAAAAGATACTAAAATAATGAAGAAAAATGATAACGGAAGTCAATTGAAAAGTTGTTTAAAATTGCATGTTCTATCACATCATTAAACAAAAATTTGGATTTCATGTTCGATGTATCATACAATAAAATACATATATTATTATTACCAGATATGTCTATATTATTATCTGACATTTCATAATTAAAGGGACATTAAACCCAATTTTTTTCTGTCATAATTCAGACAGAGAATACAATTTTAAACAACATTCTCATTTACTTCTATTATCTAATTTGCTTCATTCTTTAGATATCCTTTGTTGAATAAATATCAATGCAAATGGGTGAGCCAATCACACAAGGCATCTTTGTGCAACCACCAATCAGCAGCAAATGAGCCGATCTATATATGCTTTTCAGCAAAGGATATAAAGAGAATAAAGCATATATAATAGAAGTAAATTGGAAGCTTGTTTAAAATTGCATACTCTTTCTAAATAATTAAAGAAAAAAAAAATTGGTTGCATGTTCCTTTAAACAATATTTGAGACTTCACTTTTTTTGTTATTATAAATAAAAGTGGAGGAACTTTTTAAAAACATTTTCCTAAAAGTTGACTTGTTACGTTTCTAGATGAAGGGACGGAGATAGGAGGAGGCACAAGGCCGGGGAGGAGGCAGATCTGGCTGCAGTACTAGGAGGAGGAGGTCGGCCCTGCGGGTGGGGAGGAGCCGGGGGGAGTAGCAGGGTAGTGTGAGTGTGTGGCTGGGAGGTGCCGGGCTCTCTCCTACTTGGGAGCCCCGGAGTGAGTGCGCAGAAAGTGACGGGGCCTCCCCGTTTCTTGTAGTTTGTTTGGGACCCCCCACATGGATTAGTTGGAATTACCGGGACAGAGAAATCCGAGGAGGTGGTAAAAATTCATAACCACTTTGGAGTTTGGACATCAGAGGAATCAACATGAAGAAACAGTTCAATCGGATGCGGCAGCTGGCCAACCAGACCGTGGGAAGGTAAGTGTCAGACCGGGGTAGGGCACAGTACCCAGGCGGGCAGGGGCTACTTGGCTCCGGCAGGACGAGGGCTCTGGGTAGAAGCACAGGACTTAGTCAAAGTTGTGAAACTATGAAGTGGGGCAGAGTACCCAGGTATGGTTGTGCGTAGGAACAGTGCCCGGCGGTATTAGTGGCTTGAGGGTACAAGCAGGGTACCCAGGCCGATTAGAATTTAAAAGAGAAGCCTTGTAAACAGGGTGTGGGTATAAGCAAAATACCCAGGTAGAACAGAGTTATGAGTCTGGCAAGAACAGAAAATACCCAGGAATGGCAGAGCTGTCAGGCAGTGAAGAGAGGGCAGATGTGCCCACTGGGTCCCTGTCACTTTTAGCCTCCCCATTTAGTAACTTGTGACCTTTCATTCCTTGGGTCACTGTCCCCATTGTTTTACCACTTTATTTGTTTTTCCTTTGTCTTCAACCTTTTGTTCCTCAGTTTTACTATTTCTACTGTTTACACTTTAGTACCCAACAATATTGTAGCTGCCATAATACTGCATCTGTAAAGTTGCCCAGGGTGTATTATAGCAGCAATGTCACTTTTGATGGTACCACTTGGAGGCAGCAAACCCTTGTTAACCCTTTGGATGTTGTGTACTTCTGCAATATATCACTTTGCATCCACATTGTTAGTTTATGAAAACAAACTCGCCTAACATTGAGATTGCTGACTGTGATATTCTCAGGGATGTCATGGATGACAAAACCTCTGAATAGTCAAGATGTCTTCTTGTGACATTGTGGCAGCAGAACATGTTGTTGGATTTCTTGTTTTAATAACTTGCACCCCCCCAACCTGAGCACGTTAAAGTTACCTTGAATTTCAGTCAGAATTTAGCTCCTCTAGGCCAGTGGTTTTCCTAAATTAGATTTTGAACCCTTTTGTCCCACCTAAAATAAGTCAGCAACTTAAAAAATGCCATAAAGAATAAAATACTGTTAAATGCTAAGAAGTATACAGTAACAAATATAATACATGACATGAGTAACTGAAAACCTTTGTAGATTTAAAGAAACGTAATATGAGTAATTTTAGAGTCTCATTTGAGACACCCTTATGTTCTAGGTATAATACCCAGGTTGGGAAGCAGTTCTCTAAAACCATTTTGGTTTCTAGGTCACTTGTCTGTGTAATTTTCACTGCTTTCTTAAAATATTTTCTGTCTATCTAGATCACTTTCGTTTCTCCATTGGAGTTTCCCATATGGCAAATTCGTGGTAATTTATGTTTGTAGTTCTGCTTCAGAACTTTTCTATAGGTTTCTCTTTTCATTTTACCATGAACAGTTTACCATGAACACGTGTCCCAGCCCTGTTTTCTCTCTGTCTTATATCCTTGGGGCATTGTTTGCTCATATTGGAGGGTCATATAACTGTCAATGTGTTATTACCTCTAAATATTTTTGGAATGTTCTCCAGAAGTTTCTCTATCCCCATAATTCACAATACAGTTCTGGTTAAACTTTTTAATATTTTATACAGTTTATTGTAAAACCCAAATATATTAATGTGTGTGTATATTATTATCTATATGTTTATGTTCATAGATGATGGATGTGTGTAGGGGTGGACAAATATAGTATATATATATATATATATATATTCGTACTCTCCAGGATTTTCAATGTTACCCTGGGTTTGGCAAGAAGCGAGGGCACTCACAGGGTTTGACAATTATCAATAAAGTTTATTGAACATACATGGCATGTTTATGCAAAATGAGTCGACGTTTCAGCTCCCATAATGGGCCTTCTTCAGGACAAATGTTTAAATCTTAGAACGGCTGTGAAGCTGTGCTCCCAGTGGAAAAGTTAAACATATGCTGAGTACAAAGAATGGAGTGCTGGACCACTGGCTATTGGATGTGTGTATATGTATGTATGTATATGTGTGTGTGTGTATATATATATATATATATATATATATATATATATATATATATATATATATATATTATATTTAGACCTAGTAATTCCTTTTTAGATTTTTTCAATACTATGACAATTGCCTTTTTAACTGATTCATTGAAAATTATTTGGCTGAGCCTAAAACGATTAGCTGTTAAATACACAGTAGTTCAGCGTCACAAGTTATTAAAGTTATTTTGTCCAGTGATGATTAACAATACTTACATTTCCAATTTTGCATTTTTTTGTTCTTGGATTCTGTGGAATTTATGTGGGTTTGGTTTATAACATATTTTCCAATCGGATTTGTTAAGGAAGGTGTGTTTAGGTCTCTCTACTTTGTAGCTGAGGGATTAACTGTTTCACTACTGGGGCAGCTTCCATCTCTCAGCAGTAACGTCAACAATGCGTAATGTGGCGTTTCAAGTTTATAAACTGGGCGTTTACAAGCTTCTTTCTCACATTATTTGTGATTAACCCCATTAGCACCAAGTGGGTGTGTATCAACTTTTGTAGAGTGACTTTATGAGAAATACTTAACCCCTTGGGTACCATATATATCTGCCGCAATCTCTGGCACCCAGGGAGTAAATATTGCTTTCTGGTTATCTTGTTTACTGTGTGTCTTTTTATAATCTAAGAGTAGGACAAACAATTGAAAACTGAATTTTTGTGGCAAAAAATCCTTATATTTTGAAATACATTTTTTTTATATATGTGTCCCCCCTCCCCCACCTAGAGCAGTGATTTAATTAGAAAATGTCAGCTGTAAAACCACACACCTTATGGGGTTATTGGCCTTTAACAACAGTGACAGTAAACATATTTGAAATGCAATCATACAAGGCTCTAGTTAGTGTTTTTTAATTGCACAAATACTGGCTGGTAACTGTTTATATCCTAGAAAAAGGTTAGACTTGCACTCCGAGCTGGTGAGCCAATCACAAGTAGAATATGCTTTGCCCTGCTCAAGAGTGCGCCTGGGTGTTAAAACCGTTACCAGGGAGCATTTGTGCCGTAAGAAAATGCGATTATGAATTAGAGCCTTTAATTATTGCATTGCCATTTTGCTATGGCTAAAAAAGAAAATGTTAGACCATTTTATGATTGAACGTTGCCTGTAACTATTTGTTTAATCCTTACAGAGGGGTTAAACACACAAAGTTGCTTTCTCACAAGCGCCGAAATGATATTTTCAAAGAAAATACTGCATGTATTTTTGCACAAGAATGTGTCTTTAAAGGACCACTCAATGCAGTAGAATTGCATAATAAAGACAATGATTTAACACTCTGAATTTCAAATAAGCAGGTTTTTTTTTTTTGACAAATTCATTTTTTCTTCCATTTTCTGGCCCCCTGTACCATGTGACAGACATCAGCCAATCACAGACTATTATACGTATATCCTGTGAGCTTGTGCACATGCTCAGTAGGATCTTGTTTCCCAGAAAGTGTTTATATAAAAAGACTGCACAAAATTTGATAATTGAAGTAAATTAGAAAGTGCTTTAAAACGGCATGCTCTTTCTGAGTCATAAAGATTTATTTTGACTTGAGTGCCCCTTTAAATGTTCCTTTTTGACATATAGGGCTCGATTTATCAAGCCGCTTGGCAAATTACGACTGCAGCTTCTCACAAGAGAACCTGAAGTCAGTATTTATCAAGCAGCGGCCATCAGACCTCTTAGGTGGAGACTTTCAATTTCCCCAGTCTCGTCCGGGGCGGTGTTGCACAAGAGCACAAAATAGCGTTCTTTTGCATTGCTTAACTCCGTCAAGGGAATTCTGGCGAGCTGTGGCAGATAGGGGCACATATGTAAGCCCCTGTCCGCTGTCACTTGATGAATCGAGCCCTAAGTTTGTGCAGTGGCTGAGAGAAGTACTATAGGCTTTCTTATCAAATGAGTTCCTGTTTTTCAGAACTAAATATAAAAGGGAAAAAAAATTTGGGGCTTTCTTTATTTATAAAATATACAAATTTCTGTATATATTCTTTGTATGGTTTACTATTTTTTTTGTTCTTGTAGTATATTTTGCATACTGTCTGGTGTGTAGGGACTGGCAGTATCTGTGAAGTTTCTTCTTGCAGGGGAGGAACACATAGCTTTATGGTTCAGAGCTCCTGAGGCTACTTCCTCTACTCACAAATTTACTACAAGATTTGTCCAGTGAGCAATTTTGTCTTATAAACTAGAAGGGCATAAAGACTTTTTAAAACACCCATAAATGTTAATCTTTATTAAAGGAATATTATAATGCAAACTGTACATGTTATACTACTTTAGAGCATGTGATGTTTACATTAGCTATATGTTTAAGGGGACCCTAAAGTCCTGCACAGAAAGTGCAACACAACAACCCCTCATTTATGAAGCTGTGGGCAAATAATGTTCCCGGACAGGCAACCTGGCCATCTGCAATCAAACAAACTTGTATATACAGCACTATACCAACACTTTTTAGTTCATGTGCACGACTGGGATAGGGTTACTGCTAAACCCCATATGCCACAAAGTCCAAGGAAAATTCCCACAGCACCAAGAAGTATAACAGAATTCTTTATTGGAACATCTGGGTCCACAAGACTGGCGACGTTTCCGGTTTATCCACCCTTAATCATGCCATACTAATTAACCCCATGGCATGATTAAGGGTGGATAAACCGGAAACGTCGCCAGTCTTGTGGACCCTGATGTTCCAATAAAGAATTCTGTTATACTTCTTGGTGCTGTGGGAATTTTCCTTGGACTTCGTCTGCAATCAAAGGCAGCTTGCATTGCTGGTGGAAGTTAATGGGACATGAAACCAGTAACGTTTTAAACAACTTTCCAATGTACTTCTGTTATCTAAATTACCTTGTTCTCCTGGTGTATTTTTTTTTAAAAGCATATCTAGGTAGGCTTGGGAGCAAGCTGCTGATTGGTGGCTGCATATATATGCCTCTTGTCTTTGGCTCACTTTATGTGTGTACAGCTAGCACCCAGTAGTGCATTGCTGCTTCTTCAAGTAAGGATACTAAGTGCATGAAGCAAATTTGATAATAGGTGTAAATGGGAAAGTTGTTTAGAATGCTGTATCTGAAAGAGGAGAGCAAAATAAATGTGGGTTTCATGTCTTTTTTTTGAATATTGTTCAACAACCCTGTTGTGCAATCACCTGCTCTCTCGCAACCAATCGCCATAAGAGCAGGGATCAGTAACCACCCCAGTCCGATCATTGTAGGGTATTTAAACTCTGTCACCTCTGAGGTTGTAGTGAGGTTAGGAAACAGCGGTCTTTACTTATTGTTACAGGTTCACAAAGCAAACTCGCACTTGTAAGGGCATCAAAGCAGCATTGTATTTAATGAGCAGGAGATGGCTGGTGAGCCAATTAGGAGTGGCATATGTATGTATCTGCCAATCATTGCCCATGTCCTGCTCCAGAAACGGTACTGGAGGAAACTTGGTGCATAGCTATATGTTTGAAAAGTTATATTAACCTTAGGGACCAGATATGCTATATAGATTCTATTTATATATTCATTGTTGGTATAAAAATATGAATGTTGTAAACCAGTGTCTTACTTGTTAATAGTGCGTTGAGAGCAAAGTATTCCTCTCAACTTCTCCATTTCACAAAGGAGCATTGGAGTGTTTGTTCCAGTGTCCAGTATTAAAGTGAAGATCAAGTTCGGGTGACTCGCTCACGCTGTTGGATACCTTAATAAAAACTAGGTCAACTTTCATCAATGTTTCGACTTCTCACTAAATAACGCTGTTTTTTACCTTTATAAACAGCCTCCAGTACATTTCTTTAATCAGCCCGCCATTTTCTATAATTGATTGACAGCCTAGTCCTATTCAATCCACCAATGGCCGTTTGCACCACGGGGCGTTCAGCCCCTTTCCTGAAACGTCACACGATAGTTATGCGCATCCGTTAAAGCTTTGATAGCGCAGTTTCTTCCTCATGCTCGTTCATGAGTCGCGGTTTGAATGTCGATACGCATGCGCAGTTTATTTTTTTTTACTATCGTGAAAACACTTGGGACCGACGTAGAGAGCAGGTGGGACCGCTCGTAACGTCACAAGAGGAGAACAAGGAAGTTGTGCGGGGGAGGAGTTGCGATATAAACGGTACTTATTTTCAAACTTATTTATTTAAAAAACCAAAGTGATAAATTAAAATATAAGGTAGCGACTACATTAATGCTACATTGCTTAATGCATTGCGGTAGTCAATTAAAGTAAAATTGACCTTTAAACAGTTCATCTTGACTGGAAAAAGGTGCATGATTTATATAGAGCACTTTTTTTAAAATTCACTTCTATTTTTAAATGTGCTTTGTCCTCTCAGTATCCCTTGTTGAAAAAGAATACGCACATATACTACTTTACAGGGAGCTTGCTGCTGATTGGTGCCTGCACACATTTGTCTCTTGCGATTGGCTAACTAGATCAGCAAAAGGATAACAAGTCAAGGAATCAAATTTGATAATAGAAGTAAATTGGAAAGTTGTTTAAAATTGTATGTTCTATCCAAATCATGAATGAAAATATTGGGGTTTCCTGCCCCTTTAACATCCGCATACACATTTTTGTAGAAATATTTTTTTTTTTTTTTTTTTTTTTTAAAAAGTATAACAAAATGTTTGCAAGCTAATGAAGTGTTTGATGTGTTTCTGCACTGCTGACACCCATTATCATTGTCACTTATTTTGTCACTAAGTACTAAATTGTTGTTGTGCGTTCAGTTAATAAAGCTGCGTCCTTCTATGTTGAATAGTTAGTCATAGAGGAAATTCTTCTGTCCTCCAGAGCCGCAGCTCCAAAACAGTTTGTTACAGATTTTTTTTGTAAATGTCCGGCCTGTGCATTTCTGATACAAAAGGATTCTTTAATACACAAACAATCCTGGCCCTGTGTGTTTGTTGCCGTTTTGGGAAACTGCTGAGTCAGGAACATTTTCTGCTGAAACAAACACCAGTGGAGAGTTCGGTTCCACTTTTTACAAAACTAAAACAGTTTTTATTTTTTATTTTAAGGGAAGTTGTGTTTAAAGGGACACTGAACCCAATTTTTTTTCTTTTGTGATTCTGATAGAGCGTGACATTTTAAGGAACTTTCTAATTTATTCTTATTATCAAATTTTCTTTATTCTCCTGGTATATTTATTTGAAATGCAAGAATGTAAGTTTAGATGCTGGCCCATTTTTGGTGAACAACCTGGGTTGTCCTTGCTGATTGGTGGATAAATTCATCCACCAATAAAAATGTGCTGTCCAGAGTACTGAAACCAAAAAAAAGCTTAGATGCATTCTTTTTCAAATAAAGATAACAAGAGAACGAAGAAAATTGATAATAGGAGTAAATTAGAAAGTTGTTCGAAATTGCATGCTCTATCTGTATTGTGAAAGAAAAAATTTGGTTTCAGCGTCCCTTTAAACATTATTTCCTCAGAAATTTGCTTATTATTATGTGTTTTACCCCTGCAAAGGGGTTAGAGAGAAAGTTGAGATCCTGTGCCACATCAGATGAGCATGAGCAGCAGGCATACATGTGTATGCTCCAATTACTGACCATGTCCACATCTGGAGAAGAATTGGGATGCTCCATGAGTTCAACGTCTCAAAGGAATACAACTCAGATTAAGAAAATGAATTGGTTTAAAAATAAAATGTGCTAACAAAATCCCAGAACATTTTTCAGGCATGCCTCGCTTTATTGCGCTTCACACATATTGCTCTTTTTACAAATGTAAGGTTTGTGGAAGCTGTGTTGAGCAAGTCTATTGGTGCCATTCTTTCAACATATACACACATGACTGCACACACGACTGCGCGCGCACACACGACTGTGTACTGCGCACATATACACATTCTCTCTCTCTCTCTCTCTTCTCTCTCTTCTCTCTCTTCTCTCTCTTCTCTCTCTTCTCTCTCTTCTCTCTCTTCTCTCTCTTCTCTCTCTTCTCTCTCTTCTCTCTCTTCTCTCTCTTCTCTCTCTTCTCTCTCTTCTCTCTCTTCTCTCTCTTCTCTCTCTTCTCTCTCTTCTCTCTCTTCTCTCTCTTCTCTCTCTTCTCTTCTCTCTTCTCTTCTCTTCTCTCTCTTCTCTCTCTTCTCTCTCTTCTCTCTCTTCTCTCTCTTTTCTCTCTCTCTCTTCTCTCTCTCTCATCACCACCAGCATAAAGGGTATGACTCCCTGAAGGCTCAGATGATGGTTAGCATTTTGTAGCAATACATTATGTTTTTATTAAAGGGATACTGAACCCACATTTTTTTTTTCTTTTGTGAGTTCAGATAGAGCATGCAACTTTCTAATTTACTCCTATTATCAATTTTTCTTCGTTCTCTTGCTATCTTTATTTTAAAAAGAAAGTCCAGAACCCTGGACAGCACTTGTTTATTGGTGGATTTATGTATCCACCAATCAGCAAGAACAACCCAGGTTGTTCACCAAAAATGGGCCGGCAACTAATCTTACATTCTTGCTTTTTGAATAAAGATACCAAGAGAATGAAGAATATTTGCTAATAGGAATAAATTAGAAAGTTGCTTAAAATTGCATGGTCTATCTGAATCCCAAAAGGAAAAAATTTGAGTTCAGTGCCTCTTTAACGTATGTACATTGTTTTGTTTTTTTAGACGTAATGCTATTGCACACTTAATAGACTACAGTATAGTGTAAATATAACTTTTATATGCACTGGAAAAACAAAATTGTGTAAATCACTTTATTGCTGTATTTGCTTTATTGCGGTTGTCCAGAACCTAACCTGCAATATTTC
This sequence comes from Bombina bombina, assembly GCF_027579735.1. Lineage (NCBI taxonomy): Eukaryota > Metazoa > Chordata > Amphibia > Anura > Bombinatoridae > Bombina > Bombina bombina. Next base: position 56,722,124 of record NC_069509.1, read on the forward strand.
AGAGTTATGCCTATATTGTTTTCACTTAAATGTATAAAGATACATAGAAATATTTTTAGTATGCATGGATCAGCTATAAAGTGATGTTAAACATAAACTACAATCCTATTCTTAATCTATATTATTTTTTTATACCTTCATTCATCGTTTTTATTTTCCGATGCGCTAAAGTGATACTTTAGCTCCGTTGTTATATTTTTATAGCCCCGTTTAGCCGCCCACAGCAAAACTACGTTTTTTTTTTTTATTAAGGTGATGATTTTTATCCCTAAACCAATAGGCAATCTTGCCATACGACACTTTTTTTATATTAAGAAGTGCAGTATGGCTACATTACCTATTGCTTTAGGGACGAAAACATCGGCTTAATAAAAAAAACAAAAAACATAGTTTTGCTGTGAGCGGCTGGAGGGGGCTATAGAATTATAATAATAATGGAGCTAAAGTATTACCTTAGCACATCTGAAAATAAAAACAATGAATGAAGATAAGTTTAAAAATAATATAGATTAAGAAAAGTATTGTAGTTTAATTTACCATCACTTTGAAAGGACATTAATCCTTTTTTTTTTTTTTTTTTAATTATTTTTTTATTTTTTATTATATGAAATAGCTGTTTTTGACTATTTGAAACCTATTTATATGGACTGAGCTTGCAGGGAGAACAGCCCTTCTTATCTTATCTTTTATTTCATACACAAATGCCTCCTTATATTATTTCTTCCTGTATACCTAAAGGACAGTATTTAGATCTCTACCACCCCACTGGTCTACTGCTGACTCTTGTATACATATTTTTTCCATAGAGAATACAGCAGTATTCACATTTTCATTATTGGTAGAGGTTTCAACAGGCAAAAGCAGCTATTTCAATGACTGAATAAAGGTAAACTAGCTATTTGTAAACAATAAACTACACTCTAGCAGGTAAAGGGGATCAATGGGAAGACATTAAAGGGATGGAATTCCCTTTAAAGTGATGGTAAACAATAGCTTATTGCGTATATTAATTCACTATAATAGTATTCTATAAAGTCCAACCTCCAAAAAAAAAATATATATTTTAATTGCAAGTATTAGTTTATAATAGAATTAGAAAGTACCGACCTGACGTTTTTTTTTTTTTCTCTACTCACTCTACCCACTTTGTAATTCTTCACTTCCAACAAGTGACGTCCATATCCATCCCGCCCCCTTCATATGTCACCGTAATTGCGGGCTCCTGATAAATTGCAGACCAATTTGCATACAAACAATTACCAATACCAATAATTTACATACCAATATATTACCCGAATACTATAATCCGCTTGCTTGCCTGAAATACAAATAAAATCAGTAATGAATGGAAGAAACTCTGTTTCAATGTTTAGTTACGTCACTCATTCGATTTGTCAAAGCTAGTACGCATGCGCATCTTTAATTGTGAACAAGCACAAGAATGAAACTGTGATCTGATGTTAACCTATATTGCGCAACTATACGCATGCGCATTAAGAAATCGCATTGACTAAAGCGAGCCAGTTGGACAGATATCTGATTGGATAATAGAAACGCGTCAGAAAAAAAGAACCTGATTACGTTAATAGGTTGTATTAGAAGATTGACAGACAGCGGGATTTGACTCTTAGAATAAAATAGTCAGCGGTAAGGTAGAGAGAAATAGAAAGCGCTAGTTTATTGATTTGAAAGAATAATGGCTTATCGAAAATAGTATAGAAAGTGAGTTTACTATCCCTTTAAGTTGGATGCCCATTAACTAATTTGAGTTCTGTCGATGTCAGGAAGAGAAAGTAACAGACAAGGAAGGGGAGTAGGTTCCTGCTCCTGTTGTGAAAGCTTTATGGGACACTGGTAAAGAAAAGCTGCAATATTTATGACCATTATTATCTGGTTTGATCCTTGGAGATTTTTCAACAGGGAGAAAGTTTGTAGACGTTGCTATCTTTACAGCTGGCTCAGGGTGGGGCAACCAGGACAGTGCAGTCAAAACTAAGGATTTCACTTCTATAGTCAAATTTACCTCATTTCATTAGTGTTAAAAACTTAGCATACCAAGGTAGGCTCAGGAGTGTGCACGTGTCTTGAGCAGTATATAACAGTGTTTACATATCATACACTATGTGTATAATGTAGTTACAAACTGTTGCAGAGGCTGCTGCCGTGCTAAATACATGAGTATGCTACCTCAGTATGCTCCCAATAAAGGATATCAAGAGGATTAGGTCAATTTGTAACAGAATAAAATAGGAACAGTTAAAATTATATGCTCTGTCTGAATTATGATTGTTTACTATATTCTCTTCCGCTTAGTTATGCATAATGACACAACTTTGCAATATATTTTCATTACTTATGTTGCCCCCTTTTCATGAAATTTAATTCTCAGAGATGGAAATGCTCCCTGCTGACTTATCAAGGCTAATTCTGCTACATATAGCCCCTAATTGGCTTTATTAGATAACTGCAAAACAATTAGGACAGTGGTTAGCCTTGTCTGCAGACTAAAGCCCAGAATGGCTCCTCCAAATTAGGCAAATGGTGAGTGGTATTTGGCTATTGAAAACTAATTGTACTAAAAAAGATGTTAATTTGTTTTTAAAACATTAAATGGACAGTAAATGTAAAAATAATGTTATATAATTCTGCACATATAACATCTTAGCGACAGCTTTCTAGATCAAAAGCATTGCAAGATTTTTTGCTCTTAAAGTCGCACTTACCTTGTCTCCTCTCCAGGATCTTCTGAGCAGGTCTTGGTTTTCAAAAGCGCTTCGCGGGCACCCTGTCTAATCACAGCGTGCCTGATCGTGCCATTGAACTGAATGTAGCTCGCTGCCGGTCTGGTAGCGGGAGCGAGCTACATTCAGTTCAATAGCGCGATTGGGCACACTGTGAGTAGACAGCGCGCCCGCAAAGCGCTTTTGAAAACCAAGACCCACTCAGAAGATCCTGCAAAATTTTATATAACATTATTTTTTTAAGTTTACTGTCCCTTTAAGACTTGGCTGATATGATATTCTATAGTAACAACAAATGTTTTGTAACCACAATGTGTTTACTGTAAGGGACCCAAAACGTTTCCCTTTATTCAAATAAACATCCTTCTGTTATTAAAAAATATACTTCAGTAGAGCATTTTCTTATTAAAGGGACGTGGAATGTAGTAAGATGGGGTATTGCAAGGTTATTTGCAATGCAAAGTAGGGTTCTCCACAGGACCTTTTTAGCGGGTGCACCACCCAGCTGGTTTTATTGACCACCTGGCTAAAATTTTAGCCACAATTAAGCTAAAATTATCCAATATTAAAAATGTTAAATTTTGATTGCACAAATTATCATTAAATACATTTATGTTAAAGAGATATGAAACACATTTTTTCTTTCATGATTTGGATAGAGCATGGAATTTTTAAGCAATTTTTAATTTACTCCTATTATCCAATTTTCTTTGTTCTCTTGGTATCTTTATTTAAAAAAGCAGGAATGAAATCTTAGGAGCCTGCCCATTTTGGTTCAGCACCTGGATAGTGCTTGATAATTGGTGGCTACACATATATACCTCTTGTTATTGGCTCACTGATGTATTGAATAGCTGCTCCTTTATCAAATGATACCAAGAGAATGAAGGAAATTTGATAATAGAAGTAAATTGGAAAGTTGTTTAAAATGGTCTGAATCATAAAATTGAGTTGCATATCCCTTTAAGTCTTGCACTACACAATATACTTTTTTCTTACTCTAATACAGATTGGGTTTAGTGAACCGGATCATGGTTATTGTAAAAGTTACGAGCAAGATCCTTAATTTGTAGGTTGCTATTAATATTACATTTTTTTTTTAAATTGGTCTGAGAAACTAAATTGATTTGGGAATGAAAATACCAGCATTACTCCAGTATGTACTGTAAACCTGTGACTAACTTTTTTTTTTCTTGCCATTCCTCTACACAATATTCCTTCCATGGGACCTAAAAAATCTCTTGTTCATGGTTTTAATCCAAACCATGTGGCTGCATTTTATACCCGTGTTTTAGGGGAGTCCTATAGAAACACTAAGGCTAAGCTGTAATTCCATATTAGGCATTTTGTGTTCTTGAAGTTATCTTTTACAACTGAACAGGCCTGCTGTGTATTTCTACATTTTATATATATATATATCTGTCTTTCTGCATGAATCAAGGTCAGGCTGCATATTTGCGTTGTGCTGGAATGTTACCACTAAGCCTGTGATTGTACCACAGATGTTTCTGACTGTGGGGGTAGGACGCATTGTTTTGATCCTTCATACAACATTACATATTCTGACAGCGAAACTAATTACATATCCAGAAGTTTGCAATAGTAATGCTGATTGTTATTCCACTTTTGCTTTCTGTGTTTGTCATTATAGCAGTGGTGAAGTTTGACCAACTAGACCTGTGCCTAGGGCAGGAGGTTTTGAGAGTTTATTTTATTGCATAATGTTTTCTCACTTCTGTGCTTTTCAGATGTTTTATTTACTTTAAATAAGTATTAAATACAGTAGTAATGCATACTAAAAAGAAATTGCAATAGCAGTTGCTCTGAATTTTAAATGAGCAATAGATTTTTTTTTTTTTTATTCTAACAAATTTAAACATTTCCTTTAATATGCTGGCCTCCTGTATCATGTGACAGCTATCAGCAAATCATAGATTGGCTCAGCAACCATGCTTATTGCCAGACCACTGGTGCAGCGCCACTCAGGAGCGTTCTTTAACTATGCTTTTAACCTCTTTTGTGGTACAGTTCTGTGCAAGCAATACTGCAATAAAAAATGATCTAGTACATTAGATCATTTTATTATCTTTCCAATTCATTTTATTACAAAGCATTGTCTAGTGGTGTTGCAGAAATATGAGCTACAGATGATCTTCAATAAGTGGGGCGGAGTTTGGAGGGCAGCAGATTTGCATGTGCCTAGTGCAGCACAAATTTCTAAATATACCAGTGCGTTCAAGACTTCAGTAAGGTGTTTATAAAATGTTATTTACAGTAAAAAGTGACGCGATTCCTGTTTACTGCAGCAATAATAATAAACTTTAATTGTGACATTAGATTTTACTGCGCATTAAAAATAAGTGATGTGAAACCGCACTTCCTTTTCTCCTCAGCTGTATGGTTTCATAGTGGAGGATGTAAGCTTCGCTAGTTAGTGAGAGAGACCCAATGATATCACGCATAAGAACTGGCCAAGAGACCTGAGAAGTTTGTATCTATCTGTATTCATGGGGTGATGCATTTGCCAGGGTACAGAAAATGTGCTCCCAGTATCTACTGTATGTGCGTGTCATTTAAACACTGATATCTTTTACTAGGAGCATTTTTGCAAATAAGAATTGTTTGCAAAAATGATCCTATTTGAAATGGAGAGGTACGTGTGCACCTTTTTGGATTTAACCATTTTGTCTCTTCTGTGGGTAAAATAAAAGCCATGGCAGTTTAGGGGGGCAGGTGATCACTCAGAAGTAGAATTGCACAATATGATTTTTGACACCTTTTCATAGTGAGATATGCTTGATCTGTAGTGTGATGCTGTGGACAGCAGACTCCAGAGTGCAAAATTATCTGAAAATGACTTCAATTAGAGCATATCATTTTATAATTACTTACTCTAAACCTGTTTGTTTTACCCCATTTGCAGGGGTTAAACACAGTTATCTGTGATCATAAAAAAATTACGTTTCAAAAAGGATACAGGGATAGACCACTTTTAGCTAATGGGCCACGTGCTGCTCTCTTAATAGTCTTTGTGGCCCCTGCTAGACAGCAGAACTGCAGATTTGTGCTTTGGTAACTCCTAGTGGGAGGGCTTACAAGATGAGCACAAAACAAATGAGCCCTCTAGAGGAGAGAATAGCAGTCAGAAGGTATCCTGTAATCTTACCGAAATCTGGCTCTGTACCACTTGGCATTTTTATCTGTGTGATCAATAGCCATAAATCTATATTGTCTAATGTCTTTCAGGACAGTGACTATAGATCGTTGCTTCTTGGGAGTGCTGCCTTATTATCTGATTTGTTCCCTTGGCATACCTAGGTAGGCTCAACAGCAGCAATGCACTTTAGCTGCTGATTGGTAGCTGCACGTGTATGGCTCTTGTAATTGACTCATCTAATGTGATCAGCTAGCTCCCAGTAGCATATTGTTACCTCATCAAAAGATACCAAGAGAATGAACCACATTTGATTTATAGAAGCAAATTTAGAAAGTTGAAATTGTATGTTCTGACCGAATCATGGAAGAAAAAGTTTGGCTTTCATGTCCCTTTAAGGCAGGGCTCGACAAACCCGGGAGCCCCTGGCTCCTAACTTTTTGGGTTATTCTCCATATATCTATATACAAATCCAACTGTCTGGCTTTTAAATATTCTTACTGGCTCTTAAATATTCTTACTGGCTCCTAAATATTGATTGGATTCCCCAATGTGCCCCTTTAACAGTTCTTGAATGACTTTAATGTTTTGTGGAATATGTGCATGAGAAAGCCCTGAAAGACCACAGTTCCTTGTTTCTTTAGCTTGTTTCATGGAGAAAATTAAAGGGTGCTGAGCAGGCAGCTACTGAGAAGAAATGTATTTTGAATCATTTATTAATAACAACACTGGCTTTTAGACGTACAATGACAAGGTTATTGTATTCACCATGCTGCTTCTAGTATCTGGGAAGACATTTTTATTCCTCCAGGAATAATTATGCTTTTTGGCAAAGTCAGTTTATCTTTTGACAAATTTTTATCTGTTTATGATTTTAAAGGGATATGAAACACTAAAATTTTCTTTGATTCGGAGCATACAATTTTAAAAAAAAGTTTCCAATGAACTTTCATTATCAAAATTGTTTTGTTCCTGTGATATTCTGTTACCTCAGTAGGTGTCTGGAGAACTATATGACAGAACATATTGCTGCCATCTAGTGTTCTTGCATATGGATAGCATTCTTGCAAAACTGCTGCTATATAGTACTCCAGTCACATGCTCGCCCCTGAGCTTACATAACTGCTTTTCAACAAAAGATATCATAGGAACGAAAAATGAATAGAAGTAAATTAGAAAGTTGTTTAAAATCATTTGGCTTTTATGTCCCTTTAAAGCAGGGATGGGGAACTTTGGCACTCCTGATGTTTTCAGATCTACATTACCCATCATGCTTAGGCACTCTGAAGTCTAGTTGAGCATCATGGGAAATGTAGTTCTGAAACATCTGGAGGGCCAAGAAATTAAAAAAATTTCTTTCATGATTCAGAGAGGGAATACAATTTTAAAAAGGTTTCCAGTTTACTTCTATTTATCAAATTTGTTTTGTTCTCATGTTATTCTTTGTTGAAGAGATATCCAGATAGGTAGCGTGCACATGTTTAGTGCACTACAGGACAGGAAATAGTGCTGCTTATCTAGTGCTCTTGCTAATGTATAACATTGTTGCAAAACTGCTTCCATATTGCGCTGGCTCCTGAGACACGTGCACACTCCTGAGCTTACTTTCCTGTTTTTGAACAAAGGATAACAAGATAATGAACAACATTTTATAATAGAAGTATATTAGAAAGTTGTTTAACATTGTATTCTCTATCTGAACTATAAAAGAAAAACATGTGGCTTTTATGTCCCTTTCATGGTTCAGATAGAGCATTCCGTTTTTCAATTTGCATTATCAAATATCTTTTGTTGAAAAGCATACTTAAAGTAACAGCGTACACCAATTTTCAGATAACTTCATGTAATAGGCACTACTATAAAGAATAATATGCACATATACTGGTATAAAACTTTTTAAAAACTTAAATCTATTGTGCAATGTCCCTTTAAGTAGGCTCAGGAGCAGCAATGTACTTCTGGGAGCTAGCTGGTGATTGGTGGATACACACGTCTCCTTGTCATTGGCACACGTTCAGCTAACTCACAGTAGTGCATTGATGCTCTGAAGCTGAATTTAACTAAGTGTTTAACACCTTTGAAGAGGTTTGCCACAAAGTTTTTTTTAATACAATTATTGAACACAGTTTGTGTGATCTAACACATTAATAAGAGCGTTTTTATTTTGCTCTTTATGTCCCTTTAAACGCAAAATGTTATTCCCTGTATAATGTTTAATTGTACTGTTAAAATGATTTAGTTCCCCTGCTTTTCCTGTAATTTAACTCAGGACATTGTGTTCAGAGTCCCTTTAAATATATAGGCGTGCTCCTTTGTGACGCCCACAGAAAATGATACGGTAAATCAGAGGTCACATAAAGTTTGTAATATAGCAAGTTATGTCCCTGTTTTGATAGAACAAGAATTCATTTCTCAGTTCCTTATTTTTTTTTTTTGCACTCTCAAAACCAGGAAATTCCTGTGGAATTGAAAACACGATAATCGCTTCCTAAACTTTTCCATCAGCTGAACTTGTACAAAATGAAAGCTGCCAGTAAGCATTTCCTCACTGTCTGCACACAGTTTTCACTCCCTGAAGAGATACCTAGGTACATGGCAGGAAATAGTGCTGCCGGCTCCTAAGCTTACATCCCTGCTTTTTAACGAAAGATGCCAAGAGAACAAATAAAATTTAGATGACAGAAGTAAATTAGTGAATGCAATTTTTAAATAAGTTTCTATCTGACCCATGAAAGAAACATTTTGAGTTTTGTGTCTCTTTAAAGGGGCACTGACCCCCAATTTTTTTTCTTTTGTGATTCAGATAGAGCACACAGTTTTAAGCAACTTTCTAATTTACTCCTATTTGTCATTTTTATCTTCGTTCTCTTGCTATCTTTATTTGAAAAAAGCATCTAAGCTGTTTATTTGGTTCAGTACACTGGAGAGCACTTGTTTATTGGTGGGTGAATGTCCACTAATCGGCAAGAACACCCCAGGTTGTTCACCAAAAATGGGCCGGCATCTAAACTTACATTCTTGCTTTTCAAATAAAGATAACAAGAGAATGAAGAAAACATGATAATAGGAGTAAATTAGAAAGTTGCTTAAAATTGCATGCTCTATCTGAATCATGAAAGAAAAAATTTGGGTTCAGTGTCCCTTTAAGGTAAAATTTGTCTTTCCAAAGTATTTTTTTTTTTTTTTATATACTGACGAGACTTCTAAATATTTCTGTGGTGGCGAGAGGATCTAACATCATCTGCCCCATAGAAACAGGTTGATTACAGAGTTATGTTCTGGGGTAAGAAAGATGTTAAAACAAGAACAATGGGGCAGGAAGCAGAAGATGGTAAGGCAGAGAGAGCAGCCTAAGCTTCAGTAAGCGCCTGTCAGGACTATAGACTTGTGAGGGATTGAAAACGGGTCAGGTGAGCAGGGATTGAAAACGGCTCATGTGAGCCCAGGGATTGAAAACGGCTCATGTGAGCCCAGGGATTGAAAACGACTCGTGTGAGCCCAGGGATTGAAAAGGACTTGTGTGAGCCCAGGGATTGAAAAGGGCTCTTGTGAGCCCAGGGATTGAAAAGGGCTCTTGTGAGCCCAGGGATTGAAAAGGGCTCTTGTGAGCCCAGGGATTGAAAAGGACTCTTGTGAGCCCAGGGATTGAAAAGGGCTCTTGTGAGCCCAGGGATTGAAAAGGGCTCTTGTGAGCCCAGGGATTGAAAAGGGCTCTTGTGAGCCCAGGGATTGAAAAGGGCTCTTGTGAGCCCAGGGATTGAAAAGGGCTCTTGTGAGCCCAGGGATTGAAAAGGGCTCTTGTGAGCCCAGGGATTGAAAAGGGCTCTTGTGAGCCCAGGGATTGAAAAGGGCTCTTGTGAGCCCAGGGATTGAAAAGGGCTCTTGTGAGCCCAGGGATTGAAAAGGGCTCTTGTGAGCCCAGGGATTGAAAAGGGCTCTTGTGAGCCCAGGGATTGAAAAGGGCTCTTGTGAGCCCAGGGATTGAAAAGGGCTCTTGTGAGCCCAGGGATTGAAAAGGGCTCTTGTGAGCCCAGGGATTGAAAAGGGCTCTTGTGAGCCCAGGGATTTGCTTTGCTCCAATGGTATTATTTGTGGAAGAGATACCTAGGTAGACATCTGGAGCACTACAGGGCCCTCTAGTGCTCTGGCAAAACTGCTGCCATATAGTGCTCCAGAAATGGATTGGCTCCTAAGCATATGTCCCAGCTTTTCAACAAAAGATATCAAGAGAACAAAGAAAATTGCTTAAAATCTTATGCTCTGTCTGAATCATGAAATATTTTTTTTTTGTTTCATATCTCTTAAAACGCTGCTCAGGTTATGGCACAGGTAATACCTTGGTGTATCGCTGCCCAACCCACTAGCACTACTGTCAGTGGCAAGGCAAGGAGGTCAATGTTTGTGGTCTCCAAAATTGTCCCACCTGCCTGATAGTGAAGCGCTGACAGTTGCTCTTGCAGTTGAAGGGCAGACAGGAAGCAGGCATTTAAAGGGACAGTATACACCAATTTTCATATAGCTGCATGTAATAGACACTACTATAAAGAAGAATATGCACATATACTGATATAAAAATCCAGTATAAAACTTTTTAAAAACTTACTTTGCAGCTCCCAGTTTAGCATTGTTGATGAGTTTAGGCTGGGACACCCAGTTAAAGGGGCTGGAAAAACAAGAAGAGCAGACACTTCCCCATAACCTGCATATGAAAAGACAGACAACATAAACAGGAGCCAGCAGGAATCTGTAAAGGCGCGTATACATCTGGCACACTGGGGCTTGGTTAGGAGTCTGAAAATCAGCACAATGTTCTTAAAAAAATAAGCAAAACTAGACATTGTTACAAAAACACTCCCAGATGGGCTGTATAAATGGGTCATCTACAAAACATTTATGTATAATGTCCCTTTTAATAGCGCGGTGACCAGAAACACAGGTAGGTCATAGGGACGGCCTGCTTCCAGTCCGACCTTCCTAGCTTTGTAAGTGTAAGCTTGTGTCACACAGGAAACAGTATACGCTAACCACGTGGTGCGCAGGAACGGAAGTAACGCATTTGCTAGCACTGTGCTAAGGGATTAAACCAGCAGGTGAGGAGATAATCAATACAATGTACATGGTTCTGGTACTACAAATCTAGGCGCTAACAAGATTCATTTTTGGGGCACCAATGGATAACTTTTATACAGCAGTGCAGAATAACAGAAATGTCTTGTAATTGTGAGGCGTTTATTGTCCCTTTTAATGAAATGCCTTTGGGTATGGTGTCCTAAAACGAGCATGAAAATTGGGAGTCACTGAAGTAGACCAATTACAACTGTTTGCCTTGGGATTTAAAGTGATATGAAGCCCAAATAGTTTATTTCACAATTCAGATAGAACACGTAATTTTAAGCAACTTTCTAAATTACTCCTATGAGCAATTTTTCTTCGTTCTCTTGGTATCTTTATTTGAAGAGCAGGGATGTAAGCTTAGGAGCCGGCCCATATTTGGTTCAGCACCTGGGTAGTGCTTGCTGATTGGTGGCTAAATTTATATTTGTATATACACATGTAATGCTGGATACCTGGCACTTGATATGCGTGTGGTTGTGCGCGTTCATTTGTGTGCGCATGCCTGTGGTTGTGCGCGTGCATTTGTGTGCGCATGCGTGTGGTTGTGTGCGTGCATTTGTGTGTGCACACATACATACAGGGCTGGAATTTTCCACTAGTTCCAGACTAGTAGGCAAAAAGCCTAATTTCTTAATATTCATTGTACGATTTCTTTTTTCTTCCTGTTTTGTTGTTTAGTACATTTTTACCTCTGACTGGTAAACTATAGTGGTACCTTTTTTAAGCCATATATGACACAAATAAACCTGTTTTTCTAGCTTGTGATTTTTCTCCTTGATTGTCAGAATCAGGCCCTGTCCCTTCGTGTTCTACAGGAAACCCCAAATATATTTATTTTGCCTTTTTATTTATTTTAAATTCTGCCCTGTCAGTAAGCACCATCAGCGAGAGCATTTCTTACACAGTAGTTGCAAACGTAATAATCTGTGCTTGTCGGATCTCCGCAGGCGGAGGGCATATATATTTAATTTCCCATGAGGGTTCGATCAAGGATCTATATCTTACCATTTTGCTAATTGCCTTTTTGAAGTAACCTAATTTTGTGTAAAATAATATCATGATGGTTTTTTTGTGCAGTGATTGTTTACTAACATTTGAGCAATTCTGGTGACAAATAGGTCTAAGATTGTATGGTTTGATTTTAATGTTTTGTTTTGAGAGCAAATGATTGTGTAATTGATCAAGATCCAAAATGCACCTTACTTAAAGAGACATTTAAAATAAAATGTTGTACATGCATAATATGTAACAACAATTAAACATTGAATTGTAAAATAACTCTGTCTTAAAGGGACATGAAACCACTAAATGGGGTTGTACACTAAGCAATCACTGTGTAGTATATAGCAGGTTAAGGCAATATGCAGCATCATTATTTTTTATTGCAGTATTGCCCGCACATAATCTGACTTGCACCCTCTCCAGTAGCTGAAACAAGCATAATTTTCAGATGTAATATTTATTTTGTGCGCTTTGTTTTAGAAAATACAAGTACTTTACAATGTTGTTTAATTTCCATTAAGTAATTTTAATTTATTTGGAATTACATCTAAAGTATATTTAATTATCTAAAGCACTGACTGGTCATTGAGAACTCTGTTAACCATATATATTCAGTTCCTTTTTACGTTTGCAATAAGAGCCACACAAGAAAAACCCTAACAAATATTTATCTCCTTTAAAGGGACACTCAGGTTTTATTAAATTCTCATGATTCAGATACAGCATGTAATTTTAAACAACTTTCCAATTTACTTCCATTAAAAAAAATGTGCACAGTCTTTTATATTTACAATTTTTGAGTCACCAGATCCTACTGAGCATGTGCAAGAATTCAGACTATACGTATATGCATTTGTGATTGGCTGATTGCTATCACATGGTACAAGGGGAGTGGAAATATACATAACTTTGAAATCTGTTTTAAAAAAAATCTACTACTCATTTGAAGTTCAAACTAAATGCTATTGCATTGTCTTGTTATCTTGCATTTGTTGACTATGCAAATCTAATGTGATGTACAGTAAACAGCAGCTAGTTGTACAGACTTGGGTTGTAGTTTTTAGGCTAGGGGAGGTGTATCTGACACTATTGTACAAGGTGCCAGCACTCAGACTGTTGTACTGAGATCTAAGGCTACAGGGGATGCAGACATGTGTGGACATGTGTATAGCAATCACTATTTATTAAAGGGACATTCCAGCCCAAATTGGAATCCACATGGATACTTTTAGTTTGGAATAGAATAATTTTTGTAATATACATGAAATTGCAAAAATGCTTCTAATCAAAGCTATAGCTGTCTCAAAAATGTTTTTAAGTATGCACCGTGCCCCAGCATTTTAAACACAGCACTTGCTTAGAGAGCCCATTGCCACCTGGTAATGACTCAATTTGTTAATTGCTGACATGATACAAGCCCCACTTGCACTCTGAGCAGCTGCAGTATTTAAAATGCTGGTGCACTGAGAATATCTAGCTATGCTTCACATGCATGTGCACCCAGAGGCAGAACTTTTTTTCACTTTCTGCAATGAGATTTTTTGGTGACATTTCTGCAGGTCATTTTGAAATTAAAAAAAAATATTTATAATTAAGCAGTTGCACTAAAGCCCAAGTCCATTTGCAATGTGTTGATTAACTGGAAAATAAAGGGATTTTTCAAGTTTTATAATATAGTGCAGCAATTGAAAATTGTATTGCAAATTAGCTGCAGAGAAGAAAAAAAAACAATTTTTAATACATTTTTTTTAATGTGAAAAAATCCCTGAGGCAGTCAACAACAAATGCACTACTCCATATTTCACTGTTCGCTTACACAGCACTTTGTTCTAGATGCACTGTGTTAAAGGGACAGTCTACCATAGAATTGTTATTGTTTTAAAAGATAGATAATCCCTTTATTACCCATTCCCCAGTTTTGCATAACCAACACAGTTATATTAATATACTTTTTACCTTTGTGATTACCTTGTATCTAGGAACCTTCTTCCAGCCCCCTGATCACATGACTGTGACTGTTTATTATCTATTGTCTTGCATTTAGCATTATGTTGTGCTAGATCTTAAATAACTTTCTGTGCCTGAACACAGTGTTATCTATATGGCCCACGTGTACTTTCTGTCTCTTTGTGTTGAAAAGAGATTTAAAAAGCATGTGATAAGAGGCAGCCCTCAAAGGCTTAGAAATTAGCATATGAGCCGACCTATGTTTAGTTTAAACTAAGAATACCAAGAGAAAAAAGCAAATTTGATGATAAAAGTTTAATTTATACTAGACTGTCCCTTTAAGGAAAACTTACTCACTGCAGCCAGAGCACAGGGCTGTTTGAAGAGAACAGCCTGAAGCGGAGCAGAGCTGCAAAGTGAAAAAGCTAACGGTTCCTGCAGGTGTCACATTCTTTCTGCAGACGTGCTGCATTTTCTGCGATGACATCTCCGATCACAGCATGTTCTGCCTTGGGGCATGATGTGCAAAGAAAAAAGATAGCACTAAAAAAGTGATAACGATTATAAAAGCATTTTATGTATGTATATAGCAGATAGGTACTATTCAAAGATGTCATTCATCTACTATGTGCATTTAAGTTTTAAACGGATAGTTTGCACTATATTACTTATAAGTCTATTTTTCTGTTAAATCCTTTCTATATCTAATATACGCTTTTTATAATTGCTGACATATAGTGATGGATTTATTAAAGAACAATACATCAATGTCTCTATTAAATGTCTTTACACTTCTGGTTTACGCTATCCAGAACTGAGGGCTGTTAAAGTGATGGTAAAGTTACTTTACCCTCTACCCACTATAGCATCAATTGTGTAAAACCAATATGTTTCATTTATCAGTTCTTATATATGTGAGTAGAAATAAAGTTATCAGCCTTACAAGAGCAATTTATTAATGTCCGATAATTCAACCCGTATAAACATTTTTTTTTCTCCTATTGATCACATTGTTAGGCAAACCAATTGAAATTCTGGCCATTAGGCGGCCGTCCCTTGACGTCACCCGCCCCTTAAATCATCTGCGCATGCGCCATTTGTTTTCCTTGTTCTAGAGAACAGCGCACGCTCCCGTTTCTGATTACTTGGGGGAATCACCAGTTACGTCATAGGCTTCTTACTTACAACCGCATCATTATACGATTATCGCATGCGCTGTGGAAAGCAGCATAGGCAATTTGCGCATGCGCAGTTAGATTTGCAGTTACTTCAGAATCGGGAACGAGCTTTTGAGCAAGGTAGAGAGCAGAACACGGAAGTAGGGGTAGGGAGGAGTCGGGGGAGAAACGGTAGGGAATTTTAAATATATATATTTTTAAAACAAAAGCAGCAATATTAAAAAAACACTTAGCGACTACATAAATTTACTATTGATAGATGATTTGGTGTCTTCTATACCGGTTACATTTACCTTTACTTTAATATAGGTGTCCCAAGGGAAACGGGGGGTCTTGTACAGATTGTGAGAGATGGTCACATACATATGTGGCGAGAGGGCATAATATTTATATTCAGTTATGGGTAATTGAACTGTGTACCTATTAAAGTACAATAGAATTTTTATAGTTTTAAAAGATAATCCCTTAATTACCCATTCCCCAGTTTTGCATAACCAACACAGTTATATTAATACACTTTTTACTTCTGTGATTACCTTGCATCTTAGCATCTTCTGACAGCCCCCTGATCACATGACTTTTTATTTATTATCTATTGACTTGCATTTTAGCCAATTAGTGCTGTGTTGTGCTAACTCTTAAATAACTCCCCAGGCGTGAACACATTGTTATCTATATGGCCCACATGAACTATAAGTCTCCTGTTGTGAAAAGCAAATAAAAAAGCATGTGATAAGAGGCTGTCTGTAGTGGTTTAGAAACAGGCAGAAATTTAGAGGTTTTAATGTTATAAAGTTGTTATAAGCTGGGGAATGGGTTGTAAAGGCATTATCTATCTTTTATTATATCATTTGTAAAATTCCAAAAAATAATAATAAATGAAAAAATGAAAGCTATGTTAAAATGATTTTTTTGTGATACAGACAGAGCAATATACATTTAAAAAAAGTTTCAAATTGACTTCTATTATCAAATTTATTTTGTTCTTGTGGTATTCTCTACTATTAGACCAGGACTCAGAAAATCCATAAAACACCTTGCAATTGCTACACTTTTAGCTAATATTTCATTAAATTAAAGGGATAGTCCAAATTAAACTTGTATGATTCAAATAGAGCAGGTTATTTTAACACTTAAATTCACTTTTATTTTCAAATATACTTTGTTCTCTTGATATCCATTGTTGAAAAAGAATATGTACATATCCAACACTAGTGGGAGCTAGATTTGTCTCTTGTGATTGGCTAACTAGATGTGCTCAACCCAGAGGCAGAACTTTTCTTCCCTTTTCCCTTTTTAGTGAAAAAAATTCTGCAACTCATTTTGAAATAAAATTTTAAATTAGACCTTTACACAAACCCACCAGTTCACTTGCAATTTGTTAAATTAACTGGAAAATAAGGCAATTTATAAAGTTTTATACAATAGTGCAGTTGAAAATTGCATTGCAAATTAGCTTCAGAATAAATGAAAATACATTTTCAAGTTTTTTTAAAATGTCTTGTGAAAAAAATTCCTGAGAGACAGTCAACAATAAATGCACCACTCAATATTTGACTGTTCTTTTCAAACAGCGCTTTGTTCTGGATGTGTTAAGGAAAACTTACAGAGTGCCACCAGAGCACAGTGCTGTTTAAAGAGATCAGCCTGATGCAGAGTAGCGATGCAAAGCGAAAATGCTAACGGTTCCTGCAGGTGTCACATTCATTCTGCAGACAAACTGCATTTTCTGCGATGACATCTCAGATCACAGCATGTTCTGCTTTGGGTGCTCTCAGTAGTACAATCCTGCTCCTTCAGCAAACAATATCAAGGGAATGAAGCAGATTTGATAATAAAAGTAAATTAGAACGTTGTTTAAAATGTTAAGTTCTATCTCGCTGGTTTTCAAACCTGTCCACAGGTCTCCCTAACAGGCCACATTTTGTGGATATCCTGAACTGGAGTACAGGTGAAATAATCAACTGATGAGTAAACATGGTTATTTCTCCAACATAGGTGTGTCCGGTCCACGGCGTCATCCTTACTTGTGGGATATTCTCCTCCCCAACAGGAAATGGCAAAGAGCCCAGCAAAGCTGGCCATATAGTCCCTCCCAGGCTCCGCCTACCCCAGTCATTCTCTTTGCCGTTGCACAGGCAACATCTGCACGGAGATGGCTAAGAGTTTTTTTGGTGTTTAAATGTAGTTTTATTCTTCAATCAAGAGTTTGTTATTTTAAAATAGTGCTGGTATGTACTATTTACTCTGAAACCGAAAAAAGATGAAGATTTCTGTTTGTAAGAGGAAAATGATTTTAGCAACCGTTACTAAAATCGATGGCTGTTTCCACACAGGACTGTTGAGATGAATTAACTTCAGTTGGGGGAAACAGTGAGCAGACTTTTGCTGCTTGAGGTATGACACATTTCTAACAAGACTTGGTAATGCTGGAAGCTGTAATTTTCCCTATGGGAACCGGTAAGCCATTTTCTTAGTTTAGTATAAGAATAAAGGGCTTCATTAGGGCTTAAAAAACTGGTAGACATTTTTCTGGGCTAAAACGATTACTTTACTAAGCATATTTGGCAGATTATAACTATTAATAGTTATTATAATCTTGGGGATTGTTTTAAAAAAAACGGCAGGCACTGTATTGGACACCTTTTTCACTGGGGGCCTTTTTTAGTCTTAGGCATACTTTTTCACATATTATTGACAAGTTTAAGCCTGTTTAACATGTCTGAACCATCAGATAACGATGTTCTATATGTATGAAAGCCAAGGTTTCTCCCCATTTAAATATATGTAATAATTGTGTCATAGTGTCCAAACAAAGTAGGGACAATAATGCCATAGATAATGATATTGCCCATGATGATTCCTCAAATGAGGGGAGTAAGCATGGTACTGCATCATCCCCTTCTGTGTCTACACCAGTTTTGCCCACACAAGAGGCCCCTAGTACATCTAGTGCGCCAATACTTATTACCATGCAACAATTAACGGCTGTAATGGATAATTCTATTGCAAACATTTTATCCAAAATGCCTACTTATCAGAGAAAGCGCGATTGCTCTGTTTTAAACACTGAAGAGCAAGAGGACGCTGATGATAACTGTTCTGACATGCCCTCACACCAATCTGAAGGGGCCAGGAGGGAGGTTTTGTCTGAGGGAGAAATTTCAGATTCAGGGAAAATTTCTCAACAAGCTGAACCTGATGTTGTAACATTTAAATTTAAATTAGAACATCTCCACGCACTACTTAAGGAGGTATTATCTACTCTGGATGATTGTGACAATTTGGTCATTCCAAAGAAATTATGTAAGATGGACAAGTTCCTAGAGGTTCCGGTGTCCCCTGATGCTTTTCCTATACCCAAGCGGGTGGCGGACATAGTAAATAAGGAGTGGGAAAGGCCCGGCATACCTTTTGTTCCTCCCCCTATATTTAAGAAATTATTTCCTATAGTCGACCCCAGAAAGGACTTATGGCAGACAGTCCCCAAGGTCGAGGGGGCGGTTTCTACTCTAAACAAACGCACTACTATTCCTATAGAAGATAGTTGTGCTTTCAAGATCCTATGGATAAAAAGTTAGAGGGTTTGCTTAAAAAAGATGTTTGTTCAGCAAGGTTACCTTCTACAACCAATTTCATGCATTGTTCCTGTCACTACAGCTGCGTGTTTCTGGTTCGAAGAACTAGAAAAGTCGCTCAATAAAGAATCTTCGTATGAGGAGGTTATGGACAGAGTTCAAGCACTTAAATTGGCTAACGCTTTTATTTTAGATGCCGCTTGGCAATTAGCTAGATTAGCGGCGAATAATTCAGGGTTTGCTATCGCAGAGCGCTTTGGCTAAAGTCTTGGTCAGCGGATGTGTCCTCCAAGACCAAATTGCTTAACATCCCTTTCAAGGGTAAAACACTGTTTGGCCCTGACTTGAAAGAGATTATTTCAGACATCACTGGGGGAAAGGGCCACGCCCTTCCTCAGGATAGGTCTTTTAAGGCTAAAAATAAGCCAAATTTTCGTCCCTTTCGCAGAAACGGACCAGCCTCAAATTCTACACCCTCTAAGTAAGAGGGTAATACTTCTCAAACCAAGCCAGCCTGGAGACCGATGCAAGGCTGGAACAAGGGTAAGCAGGCCAAGAAACCTGCCACTGCTACCAAAACATCATGAAGTGTTGGCCCCCGATCCGGGACCGGATCTGGTGGGGGGCAGACTTTCTCTCGTTGCTCAGGCTTGGGCAAGAGATATTCAGGATCCTTGGGCGCTAGAAATAGTTTCTCAAGGTTATCTCCTGGAATTCAGGGAACTACCCCCAAGGGGAAGGTTCCACAGGTCTCAATTATCTTCGAACCAAATAAAAAGACAGGCATTCTTACATTGTGTAGAAGACCTGTCAAGAATGGGAGTGATTCATCCTGTTCCATTAGGAGAACAAGGGATGGGGTTTTACTCCAACCTGTCCATAGTTCCCAAAAAAGAGGGAACATTCAGACCAATTTTAGATCTCAAGATTCTAAACAAGTTTGGAAACCATTCGAACGATCCTTCCTACCATCCAGGAAGGTCAATTCATGACCACGGTGGATTTAAAGGATGCGTACCTACATATTCCTATCCACAAGGAACATATTCGGTTCCTAAGGTTCGCCTTTCTGGACAAGCATTACCAGTTTGTGGCACTTCCATTCGGATTAGCCACTGCTCCAAGGATTTTCACAAAGGTACTAGGGTCCCTTCTAGCGGTGCTAAGACCAAGGGGCATTGCAGTAGTACCTTACTTGGACGACATCCTGATTCAAGTGTCGTCTCTGTCAAAAGCAAGGGCTCATACGGACATTGTCCTAGCCTTTCTGAGATCTCACAGGTGGAAAGTGAACATAGAAAAAAGTTCTCTGTCCCCGTCAACAAGAGTTCCCTTCTTGGGAACAATAATAGTTTCCTTAGAAATGAAGATTTTTCTGACAGAGGCCAGAAAATCAAACTTCTAAGCTCTTGTCAGGTACTTCATTCTGTTCTTCTTCCTTCCATAGCGCAGTGCATGGAAGTAATAGGTTTGATGGTTGCGGCAATGGACATAGTTCCTTTTGCACGAATTCATCTAAGACCATTACAACTGTGCATGCTCAGACAGTGGAATGGGGATTATACAGACTTGTCTCCGACGATCCACGTAGATCAAAGGACCAGAGATTCACTCCGTTGGTGGCTGACCCTGGACAACCTGTCACAGGGAATGAGCTTCCGCAGACCAGAGTGGGTCATTGTCACGACCGACGCCAGTCTGGTGGGCTGGGGCGCGGTCTGGGAACCCCTGAAAGCTCAGGGTCTATGGTCTCGGGAAGACTCTCTTCTCCCGATAAACATTCTGGAACTGAGAGCGATATTCAATGCTCTCAAGGCTTGGCCTCGACTAGCAAAGGCCAAATTCATAAGGTGTCAATCAGACAACATGACGACTGTTGCATATATCAACCATCAGGGGGGAACAAGGAGTTCCCTGGTGATGGAGGAGCATCCGGGGGAGTGGGAACTCCATCCGGTAATCTTTGCCCAAATAACTCAATTATGGGGCATTCCAGACATGGATCTGATGGCCTCTCGTCAGAACTTCAAGGTCCCTTGTTACGGGTCCAAATCCAGGGATCCCAAGGCGACTCTAGTGGATACAATAGTAGCACCTTGGATCTTCAACCTAGCTTATGTATTCCCACCGTTTCCTCTCATTCCCAGGCTGGTAGCCAGGATCAATCAGGAGAGGGTTTCGGTGATCTTGATAGTTCCTGCGTGGCCACGCAGGACTTGGTATGCAGACCTGGTGAATATGTCATCGGCTCCACCATGGAAGCTACCTTTGAGACAGGACCTTCTTGTTCAGGGTCCATTCGAACATCCAAATCTGTTTTCCCTCCAACTGACTGCTTGGAGATTGAACGCTTGATTCTATCAAAGCGTGGGTTTTCAGATTCTGTAATAGATACTCTTATTCAGGCTAGAAAGCCTGTAACTAGAAAAATTTACAATAAAATATGGAAAAAATATATCTGTTGGTGTGAATCTAAAGGATTACCATGGAACAAGATAAAAATTCCTAAGATTCTTTCCTTTCTACAAGAAGGTTTGGAGAAAGGATTATCTGTAAGTTCTCTGAAGGGACAGATCTCTGCCTTATCTGTTTTACTTCACAAAAGGCTGGCAGCTGTACCAGACGTTTAAGCGTTTGTTTAGGCTCTGGTTAGAATCAAGCCTGTTTACAGACCTTTGACTCCTCCCTGGAGTCTTAATCTAGTTCTTTCAGTTCTTCAAGGGGTTCCGTTTGAACCCTTACATTCCGTAGATATTAAGTTATTATCGTGGAAAGTTTTGTTTTTTGGTTGCAATTTCTTCTGCTAGAAGAGTTTCTGAGTTATCTGCTCTGCAGTGTTCTCCGCCCTATCTGGTCCATGCAGATAAGGTGGTTTTGCGTACTGAGCCTGGTTTTCTTCCGAAGGTTGTTTCCAACAAAAATATTAACCAGGAGATAGTTGTACCTTCTTTGTGTCCGAATCCAGTTTCAGAGAAGGAACGTTTGTTACACAATTTGGACGTAGTCCGTGCTCTAAAATTCTATTTAGAGGTTACTGAAGATTTCAGACAAACATCTTCTTCGTTGGTTGTTTATTCTGGTAAAAGGAGAGGTAAAAAAAAGCAACTTCTACCTCTCTTTCCTTTTGGCTTAAAAGCATTATCAGATTGGCTTTTGAGACTGCCGGACGGCAGCCTCCTGAAAGTATCACAGCTCACTCCACTAGGGCTGTGGCTTCCACATGGGCCTTCAAGAACGAGGCTCCTGTTGACCAGATATGTAAGGCAGCGACTTGGTCTTCACTGCACTCTTTTGCCAAATTTTACAAATTTTATACTTTTGCTTCTTCGGAGGCTATTTTTGGGAGAAAGGTTTTGCAAGCCGTGGTGCCTTCCGTTTAGGTGACCTGATTTGCTCCCTCCCTTCATCCGTGTCCTAAAGCTTTGGTATTGGTTCCCACAAGTAAGGATGACGCCGTGGACCGGACACACCTATGTTGGAGAAAACAGAATTTATGCTTACCTGATAAATTACTTTCTCCAACGGTGTGTCCGGTCCACGGCCCGCCCTGGTTTTTTAATCAGGTCTGATGAATTATTTTCTCTAACTACAGTCACCACGTTACCATATGGTTTCTCCTATATATATTTCCTCCTGTCCGTCGGTCGAATGACTGGGGTAGGCGGAGCCTGGGAGGGACTATATGGCCAGCTTTGCTGGGCTCTTTGCCATTTCCTGTTGGGGAGGAGAATATCCCACAAGTAAGGATGACGCCGTGGACCGGACACACCGTTGGAGAAAGTAATTTATCAGGTAAGCATAAATTCTGTTTTTACCTTCTCTCACACTAGGTATTCCTGAAAACCTGGACCGTTGGGGAGGCCCGAGGACAGGTTTAAAAGCCAGTGCTCTATCTGAATCCTGAAATATTAATGTCCCTTTAACAGACCACTAGTCAAACTTTCTAAATAAATTAATACCTTATTTGCTGCAATTGTTTTTCAGTGGCCCAGCTCACTTACTTGCTTGAAGGAGCTATAGGGGAGTAAACTAAAGTAGCCACTGTAATTTTGTTAGCAAAAGCTTACATTGTTATGCAGTATTTTATGTTGGCACCTTTTGTTAAGGTCAATGAAGGACAAATATGTAGCTGGGTTAGGCTTGTGTCTAAGCCAAGTCTGCAGTGCGCAGTTATAGTTCTCAGCAATGAGAACACAACAATTTTGAAAGTTAAATTACAGGAAAGGTTGGGCAGCAAATCATAAAATAGCATCATTTTTTTTATACTAGTAATAGTAGATAGGCGTGTGTGCTTCTTAAAGGAAGGGAACAGTTATTTTCTCTTTGGTGCAAATAAAGAGGGGTTTAAGAGTGATTTTGTATATAAGAATGTGTTTTTTTTTGTGTGTGTGTGAATAATGCTTTGAATAAAACTACCTTTTGTTTTGATGCTTATGGAGGTGTCTCTGTTCACCAATTTTCCTATTCATTTCAATATCTGTTTAAACACTTTTAAAGGGGTTTCCCCAGTCAAAATGTAAATGCACATAGAATTACATCTTTGAATAGAAACATATTTGTAATATACATGCATTGGAAAAAATGCTTTTAGTAAAAGTTATAACTGTTTTAGTATTCACATTTTTCTCTGTGTGTGTGTGTGTGTATGTATATATATATATATATATATGTGTATATATCTATATCCATCTCCATCATCTCCATCTCCATCTCTATCATCTCTATCTCTATAATCTCTATCATCTCTATCATCTCTATCTCTATCTCTATCATCTCTATCTCTAGCTCTATCATCTCTATCTCTATCATCTCTATCTCTATTATCTCTATCATCTCTATCTCTATCTCTATCATCTCTATCTCTATCATCTCTATCATCTCTATCTCTATCTCTATCATCTCTATCTCTATCATCTCTATCATCTCTATCTCTATCATCTCTATCATCTCTATCTCTATCATCTCTATCATCTCTATCATCTCTATCATCTCTATCTCTAACTCTATCATCTCTATCATCTCTATCTCTAACTCTATCATCTCTATCATCTCTATCTCTATCTCTATCATCTCTATCTCTATCATCTCTATCTCTATCTCTATCATCTCTATCTCTATCTCTATCATCTCTATCTCTATCTCTATCATCTCTATCTCTATCTCTATCATCTCTATCTCTATCATCTATCCCACTCATTTTGTATATCAGGGCTCGACAAACCCAGGAGCCTGGGACTGGCTCCTAGAATTACCCCTGGCTCCTAACTTTTTAGGTTATTCTCCATATGTCTATATAAAAATCCAACTGTCTGGCTCCTAAATATTCTTACTGGCTCCTAATTTTTAAATACATTTATCAAGCACTGTTGTATATATTAATAAATACACACACCCTTCCTTGGATACCTTTTAAAAGAAAACAAACTTTAGCTGGCTGCTAGGATTCATCTCTTGTAGCTGGGTTTCCCCCTCCTCCCACAGGTTCCCATTACTTTATTTACGTGTGGTATGTTCAGCATTCACAGTCCGGCAAAAGACATGTTCCAGACCAATGCAGACAGTGGGTGTGTGAATAATATCTCAGGCCAGGATAGAAATTACTAGCTATATTTAGCTTTTCCCTTTGGGGTTGCTCACAAAGATTGTGGCTCAGAGCCTGAATCACAGATCATTACGTAGACCGGGTGTGCCTCTTAGCACCAGCTTTTCCAAACATAAACATTACAGCTAAGCGCAACTTGTTAACCACTGCCGCGTCTGTCCTGCTTAGTCACCTTCACTATTACATAAACGCACACTTAGGTCACCTACTGATCATTTGGAATGATTTCACGTAATTAGCTTGTTTCTTTTATTTACCGGTAGAGTTTTGCTTTTTGTAATTCTAAAGTGTTTTGGATGCTTCATTTAATAATTAAATTATTTTATTTATCAACCATTTTCTTTATTTTTAAAGGGACAGTATATTCTTCCCTTAATGTGTTTCCAATTATTTTTGTTTACCAACAAAATGTATGAGAATGAGCTTTTTAAGGTTTATTTGTGTGTATTAATTAGCTGATTTTATATTTTTGAAGCCACAACCTAATAAAATGGTTGGAGCTTGTCAGTATAATCAGATCTCATTACATTATCACATTGTGTACATGTAGACCCTTCTTTATCTTATATCTATCCGTAAAACAAAGACGAATACTTAGAGAGAACAATGGAAAATTAACATTATATTACCTTATCTCTTCTATACCCCACTGGGAGTGTAATTTCTTCCCCTGGCTGTGTTTACACAGCTTATCTATAGCTTGGACCTAAGGCCAGAAACTTTCATAATAGGTTGGGATACCACAGGCTAAATCAATTATTCCAAATGCCAATTTAAGGGTAAAGGAAATACTTGTAAACAATTGAATACACTCCAGCAGGTAAAGTGGATCATTCGGAAATTAAAAGGGAGAACGTTTTTGAGTAAACTGTCCCTTTAATTTGCCTTTTTAAAAATTATTTTTCTTGACAAAAGCAGGACCTTCCCCACTTCCCCAAATTTTATGTGTGTGTGTGCTAACAGACATCAATACATTTGAGTAGTGTATATAGTTAAGCTCAATTAGAAAATACTTAGAACATTTTTTATTATGACCTAAGTATGAGTTAAACCCTTAAGATGTGTTAAGTGTTGCACGTGTTGTCGTACTGGGGGGGGGGGGGGGGATTTGGAGTTCATTGTGCCCCCTCTCACATGCCCCTGCATCCCTAGTGGCCAATTTGCTCAGCATCACCGGGTAAATTACCCCCAGGGATCAGAAAGCCCTGAAAACCATGCCATTATGCTTAACATGACTTAAGATAGCGGGGGGGGGGGGGGGGGTAAGCATTTAAACCCTCAATCTCAGCTCCCTTGAGTCCTAGAAACCCGCAAGGCAATAATCTATTTTTTCACGCCTTTTTAAAAATAAAAATATCCAGATAATTACCCAAAGTTTGTAGGCTGGATGTCTCTAGGCAATTATAACAAGTCATCAATAAGGTCTAGAGACTCCTATGACCCCTTGTTTAAAAGTCCTTAAAGCCCCTCTTTAAAATAAAGACCCTGTTTAAGTTTTAATAACCAGCTTTCCACTGTAGTAATAGTGTTTACCTGGCATGAATAAATGTACATTTATCTGAGTAGAGAAGATAGCCCCTATGTGCACATCAAACTTTATATAAATATACCCAAAGGCTCTTATTTATGAAAAAAATATTTAAAACCTTGTTTATTTAAATTCTATACTATATTTCACACATTTTGTTGTAGAGTTCTCACGTATCATGGCATATAGTTAAAATAATGGTATAGTTTAATTCTGCTTGAAAAGGGACTCTCACGAAAAAATGACATACAATAGGGCTTAAATGTGAACAGCATCTAAAAACTCCAAAATAGCTCAGCACAGTGGTGGAAATGGCCCAGCAGTTATGTGTGGCAAATACCAACATTAATGACTGGCATTCAAAAAAATAAATAAAAAAATGCACCCACTTTTCTGTCTCTGCACTATTAGAAGGCTAATTTCCATATCATGTTACCAGTGGGAATATCTGCATGGACATTAAAACAAAAGTATCTAATATTTTTCAATCCCAGATCAGGTGACTGTTAAATAAATTAGAAAATCATCCATTTCCCCCTGAAATGGTGTGATGGGATATCTTGTTGTAGATTGCGCATAATCATGTTGTGGTCAGACAACATTATCTGGCTAACAGAGGGGTTAGAGACAAGAGGGTGATCTATTTGATTAATGAAGAAATAATTTAATATAGGGTATAAATGGAAGAGCAGAGACTAGAAGTTTTTGTTTTTGAAGATTAAATGATGAATAGACATGTTCAATGAAATTTGTTTGGTAACTAAACAAAATAATGATAGAAAATGAACATTTATTCATTCCCCCATCAATTAGATGGAGAAACTTAAAGGGATACTGATCCCAATTTTTTTCTTTCATGATTTATATAGAGCATGCAATTTAAGCAACTTTCTAAATTACTCCTATTAATTTTCTTTTATCTTTATTTGAAAACGCAGGAATGTAAGCTTGCAAGCCTATATATAGGTATTCCTTCATCTTCCAATCCACAGAGAACTCTTCCAGTTCCTCAGGTTTGCGTTCCTGGACCAGCACTTCCAGTTCATTGCACTTCCGTTGGATCCAGCTACTGTTCCAATAATTTTTACGAAGGTTCTAGGGGCTCTTCTAGCCGTCACCAGAACCCGGGGGGAAGCAGTAGCTCCCTACTTGGACGATATTCTGGTACAAGCACCATCGTTTCGTCTGGCGAAGGACCATTCCGAATCTCTCCTCCTGTTTTTTGTCGATCTCACGGAGGGAAGATAAATAGAAAAAAAGAGTTCTCTTATTCCAAGCACCAGGGGGAATTCCTGGGCACGATAATGGACTCCATAGACATGAGAATATTTCTAACAGACCAGAGAAGTTGCAAGCTAGCTTCAACATGTCTTGCCCTCCAGACCTCCTTAAGGCCATCTGTGGCTCAGTGTATGGAGGGGGGTGATTGATCTTATTGTGTCCAGCATTGACATCGTTCATTCTCTTTACCAGGTTCCACCTCAGGCTACTGTGCATGCTGAGGCAGTGGAATGGCGATCATTTGGATCTGTCTCAACAGAATTCTCTGGACAACTGGTTGAGAGAATCGCTCTCTTGGTGGCTCTGTCCGGATCCTTTTTAAGACCATCCTGGGTGACTGACTACGGACGCAAGTCTGTCAGGATGGGGAGCTGTTTGGGGCACTAAGAAGGCGTAGGGTCCGTGGACGCAGGAGGAGAACTCCTTCCCGTTCAACATTCCAATCTAAACCTTCAGGCAATATTCAATGCTCTGAAGGCTTGGCCCCTACTGGGTTTGTCCCAATTTATCTGATTCCAATCGGATAATATAATCTCAGTGGCTTACATCAACCATCAGGAGGGAACTAGAAGCTCCCTAGCAATGAGGGAAATATCTTGGATTCTGGAGTGGGCGGAGACCCATAACTGTTTGCTGTCAACGATCCACATTCCGGGTGTTGACATCTGGGAAGCGGATTTTCTCAGCAGACAATCCTTTCATCCGGGGGAATGGTCTCTCCATCCCGAAGTGTTTGCGGAGATATGCAACAGGTGGGGAACGCCGGAGATAGATCTCATGGCGTCCCATCTCAATACCAAGCTACCCAGATATGGGTCGATGTCCAGGGATCCTCAGGTGGCGCTAATAGATGCATTAGGTTTTGCAGGCTGTGGTGCCCTCGGATTAGGGGCCGCCTCTCTTTTTTTACTCTCCCGTTAGCATTCAGTGTCCTCTGGAACTTGGGTATAATTTCCCACAAGTAAAGAATGCAGCTGTGGACTCTCCCTGTATTAAGAAAGGAAACATAAATTATGCTTACCAGATAATTTCCTTTCCTTCTGTACAGGGAGAGTCCACAGCTCCCGCCTGTGTTCTCCAATGGGCCCCCCTAAATTTTAATTTAGTCTTCTGGCACCTTTTTTTCACCCTCATATTTCTCCTACTGTTCCTTGTTCCCTCTGCAGAATGACTGGGGGTTGAGGGAGGTGAGGTGGGGGGGAGGATTTAAGCCTTTGGCTGAGTGCCTTTGCCGCCTCCTGGTGGCCAGGTTCAGTATTTCCCACAAGTAAGGAATGCACTCTCATTTATGATTTTTTATATATATATATATATATCTATATATATCGTGTGTGTGTGTGAAACCTTTGTCTAAATCACTATCTATTGTGATAACAATATTTCATTATAATATGGATTTCCCTGTTTATACCTGTTTATATGAAGATCGGTGTTTCTCCACACAGTGGCATGGATTATATTTTAGATGCACTGAGGCCCTTAGCATTTTTTTGGACTAAATCCGTAATGATTTCAAAAGAAAGAGGAATGATTGTGTATGGGATAATTTATGTAAAGAATAACTATATATGTTGACCTGGTTCCTGGACATGCTTAGTGCTCGATTTATCAAGCAAGGGCAGACAGGGGCGTACATATGTGCCCCTGTCCGCCCCAGCTTTCCTCTGGCGGGCAGCAAGCCGCTGCCAGAATTTAACATTGCACGCGAGTGCAATCCCGACCCCCTGCCCGCACACAGCCAATTACGCATGGGCAGGAGCTGTTAATATTCCCGGTCGTACGAGAACCCGGAAGATTAAAATTCTCCACTTAAGTGGTGGAGAAGAGGGTAGGGAAGCAGTGGTCTGATGACCGCTGCTTGATAAATCGTGACTGCAGGTTCTCTTGTGAGAACCTGCAGTAAAAGGAAGGAGAACGGCTTGATAAATCGAGCCCTTCGAGTAAGGTATTAATAGCACACAATATTTATAAACTATCAAGCACAAAGGTGAGCAATAAAAGGGTGTCCATTAAACTAATCTGAATCATGGAGTTATTAATGATTTGGCGAGATAAGCAATCCCTTTATGTGCCGAGATTTAATTTACATTGTAAGAAGTTCAAAGCATAGCATGTATCATATCCGCACAAATATGCTCACCTCCATGTCTGATTCTATTTATTTTTTAGTCTTTTTCTTGACTGTGGAGCACTTTGACTGGGCAACTTTAGGAAATAGTAGTTTGGAATTGCCTGATATGGCAGAAGAGAAATGATCAGAAGATATAAATTTAATCAAGAGCAGCTGTGTGTTAAAATATGGTATATCTTAAAGGCCCAGACGCAGAACTTTTTTTCACTTTCTGCAATGAGATTTTTTTTTAATGAAAATTTTTCTGCAGGTCATTTTGAAATGAAATTCTATTTAAATTAGGCAATTGCACTAAAGCTCCCGCTCAACTGCAATGTGTTGATTTACTGGAGAATAAAGCAATTTTTAAAGTTTTGTAATATATTGCAGCAGTTGAAAATATCCCCTGAGAGACTGTCATCAATGTGCTGCTGCTTTGCTGCACTGCTCTGTATTTGACAGTGCTTTGCTCTGGCTGCACTTTGTTAAAGGGACAGTCAACACCAGATTTTTTGTTGTTTTAAAAGATAGATAATCCCTTAATTACTCATTCCCCAGTTTTGCATAACCAACAGTTATAATAATACACGTTATACCTCTGTGTTTACCTTGTATATAAGCATCTGCAGACTGCCCCCTTCAGTACTTTTGACAGATTTGCATTTTAGCCAATCAGTGCTTACTCCTCTGTAAATTCACGTGCATGAGCTCAATGTTCTCTATATGAAAGACATATCAGTTGTGAAACTGTCAAATGCAGAGGCGGCCTTCAAGGTCTAAGAAATTGGCATATGAACCTCCTAGGTTTAGCTTTCAACTAAGAATACCAAGAGAACAAAGCAAAATTGGTGATAAAAGTAAATTGAAAAGTTGTTAAAAAATGGCATGCCCTATTTGAATCATGACATTTTTTTGGGACTTGGCTGTCCCTTTAAGGAAAACTTGCACAATACAGCAAGAGCACAGCACTGTTTTGAAGAGAAAAGTCTGATGGGAAGCAGTAATGCAAAGCAAAAGTGCCTAACCATTCCTGCATGTGTCCCATTCATTCTGCAGATGTTTTGCATTTTCTGTAATGACATCTCAGATCACAGCATATTCTGCCTTGGGACTTAAAGGAACATCAAACTGTTATTTACAACTACAGTAGCACGACTACTGCAGCGCCTTAAAACTATTCTTTTATTTTAACCTTTCAAACATACTGTGCATCTTCACACTGGGGGCCACCATCTTGGAATTGAACCCATTACATGGACACTGAAGTCAAAATTAAACTCTCATGATTCAGCTAGAGCAGCAATTTTAAACAACTTTCCAATTTACTTCCATTAACAAAATGTGCACAGTCTTTTTATATTTACACTTATACACTGAGCATGTGCAAGAAGTCACGGAATAAACGTATATGCATTTGTGATTTGATGATGGCTGTCACATGATGCAGGGGGAGTGGAAATATACATAACTGAAATTTGTCAGAAAAAAAATCTACTACTCATTGGAAATTCAGACTAAGTGCTATTGCATTGTCTCTTTATCATGCATTTGTTAATTATGTGAATTGACTGTATTTACTGGTCCTTTTGCAACAGCCAATGTAGGCTTATGTTGGCTGTCAATGCAACTATGAGGGCAAAACTCACTAATAAGTTAGTGTGTCCAAAAAAGAATTCTATGCACTTATTTTATCTTGATCGGTTCAGATAAGTAAATAGTTAAAAAGTAAGTTTTAATGGTATCCTGCTGCCCACACTTTAAATTAAAAGCACATCTCCTGTTATGTATATTTCGATAGATATTGAATCTTTGGTACAGTGGTATTCACAAATCGTTTAGTTCAGATGTAGCTGACTTGTCCCTGTTTGGATTATATTATGTTACTGGGTATAATGAAATTATTTAGCTTGGCCTAATGTTAGGCTTGTTCAACATTATACTCTGATCTAATCCCCACTTTGAATACGGTAGACAACCACCTTATGTTATAGCTTTAGTCATTCCAAACTAATTTATAGATCTGCTAATGAATAATAATGTCTCTGTATATTGCTCTGTGTGTTTGCCTGTTACTTAGTACCTTGTGAAATAGAGCATTATGTTGAAGTGTATGATTTCAACATATATTTGTTGGTATTTATTTGGGGTGAAATATCTAATGTTCTGATTTTAACGTGATAAGGATTATAAGTATACTTATATGGGTAATAATCCTTTATGACTTTTTAAGGATCGTTACTATGTGTCAGTACACGGATATAATTCAGATTGCACTTAGAGCGCTCTTAATGTTTGCCATACCCAAATACGTTATTTCCTTAAACGTAATGCAGCTTGATTCGTTTTGTCGCTATTTGCTACACGTTTAGCTTACGTGTGTTTGAATTATGTCCTCATTTACACCCCCAAGTTATCTACTAATAATAGTAAACCACTATATATAGATAACGTTATCTTATTCAACTTGGACCTGAAGTTCTTAAGTAGCTCCTATGTATTGAATGAGCTACGGTACTAAGAGCACGATCAGTTATGCTGGCGAGACCGCCGTTAAATTACCAATGGCATACTTATAATAATATACACTGTTTCTTATTGAAGTAAATATCTATCATATCATCCACAACAGGAGAGCAGATTAAAAAACAAAAACCCCTGATGCGGCGTTTCTCATACGCTCCCTCTGTAAGGGGTTAAATGGCGCAGAAAGATTGCGCTATTGTCAAATGCCTCTTTGAGTGACGTATGTAATACAGGTAGAAAACCTTTATCCAAACTGCTTGGGCCCAGAAAAAAGTTTGGTTTTGTCAATAGTTTGAATTTTGGAACATTTGCATCTGTAAAATGGGGCAGTTTGGTATGTCATTTAATATTTACATGTCATTATACACCTTATACAAGCAACCTAAAGGTAGTTTTACATACTTTTGTCTACATAGTACCTTTAAAAAGAGAGTATAGTACTATAATCAGAAAGGTAATATTTGTTGTTTTAAATAAATATAAACTTATTTGCATTTTAGAACACAAAAATAAAAACAAGCAGAGAAGATTGAGATTTACAGACTGTGGAATTTTTTCAAGAAAGGATATCTAAAGAATGAAGCTAATTAGATAATAGGTGTAAATTGGAATGTTGTTTAAAAATGTATTCTATATCTGAATTATGAAAGAAACATTTTGGGTTTCATGTCTCTTTTAAGGTGCCAGTGGCTCCCTGGCGCCAGGGTTTGTCAAACACTGGCTTGGCTAGATTTATGTTTTTAAACACCCACAAAGGAGTTAAACTCATAAAGGTACATGATACTCAATACTTTTTTCCCTTTGTAAAAGATAATGTTTCAAAACATACTGCAGTGCTTTATGTTGTGGGTCCCCCCTCCCCCCCCAGGATTTTATTGTACTCAGGTATGCACTTACTGTTTAGTTTAAAGTTATGATAAATCCTAGCATTTGTGAAATGCTAGGATTTAACAGTGTAACAAATAAAGGGTGACTTTCAGTCATGAAGTATAAAATGATGTGCTAGTAGCATATGCCGTGCTGAGCGACTCTGGCCGCCCGCAGCACATTGCTGGTTTTTTTTTTTTTCAATGAGGTTACGTTTCAACCTGTTAGCCAATAGCTGTGCGGCCCACCTGGTATTATGCCGGATAGCTAGCACGCTATTGGCCAAGATCACCTTGCTGCAAAATAGCGTTCTGTCGTGGCGGGCTGCCTGAGGAGCTCAGCGCAGGATATGCTGCAGACAAATAAAGGAACTTTCAGCATGAAGTATTTTATACCTCATGACTGGAAGTCCCCTGGGAAATCCTAGAGTTGTAAAAACACTAGGATTTACCATAACTTTTTAAATTTAAAAAAAAAAACTAAAGTACTCAACCTTTTTGTTTATGCAAAAATGTTTAACATTGTAACTGCTGCTTTTTCATATACAGTATAGAAAAAAATAAAATAAGTACTGCCCCTGTTTTGTCCAGAGCTGTCTGGTAGCAGGCTGTACTTTTAGAAAAAAAATCCTGTGTAAAGATGATTAACTGATAGCTAATGTATATGAAATTAGAAGCTAAACTCAATCAGACCAGGATTTATCTATGCAAAAGCTCACTTGCCTACAGAGGGGTTAGTGAATCTAGTAGGCATGCCCTTTCGGCAGATTCGTTAGCTGCAAAATGCGAAAGACAGCGTCTGCTCGCGGGATTCAGTTCTTTATAGAGCCAAATTTCTTCTTGAAAAAGGGCAGCACACTAAGATCTGTGCAAATCTAAAACTTAGTCTGCCTCACTTTCACAAGAAGAAATCGGGCTCCGAAAGAGCCAAATGACGCAAGCGGCCACCGCCTTCTGCATTCGGCAGCTTATGATACTGCCGACTGAACATTCCTAGAATCTAGGGCTTCGTATTCATAAAAAAAAGTATTTATGGTTCTATAAAATTGGGTTTGTCCAGGGTGTATAATCTTTGTCAATAAAGTATACATAAATCAATAGTATGGATCCCAAATTCCATAGCTGTCACCTGAGAGGGAATTACTGGATTCATTTCCTGTGTGCATTGTTTAGTTTCAATAAGCTTTTTAGCTATGCTGTTTAGGAAACTTATACCATTGCTGTAAATAATACTTTGCAAATCATGTTTATAAATGAATCCTAAAACTATATATCATGTGCTATCTTTTTTTTTTTTTGTTTGGCTTGTGGCTGACATAAATTTAATAACCATCTGTTCAGTCTCAACCTTTAGAGTGGTAAAACTGTAGAATGAATGCAACTCTGCTTTTATCCTATGTTTTTAATAGCAAGAAGTAAAAGGGACAGTAAGCACCTTGAAATTGTAACATAAAATCTTTAGTTGTGAGTAATGAAACAACTTTGCAATATATTTTCATTATTTATTTTGCCCCCTTCTCATGCAATTTTGCTCTGAAAATAGAGCAATTTATAACTCTCATACCTTGGAATGCACCTCCTGACTTCTCAAGGTTATAACTCTGCTACATATCTGTACCCAATTGGCTTAATCTGTTAACAACAAACTTTATGACCGTGATTAGCCTTGTTGTCTGCAGTCTAAAGCCCAGATTAGCTCCTTCATACAAGGCAAATAGTAGGTGGAGTTTGGCTATTGATAATTGCAGTAGAAAGGATGTTAGTTTGTCTTAACATTAAGACTTGGCTGATATCTTATTCTATAGCAACTCAACAGAAATGTCTTGTAAGGTGTTGCTGTCTCTTTAAAATTATTATTTTTTTCATTTGTGTGAAAACTGTTTCATGAAGGTTTAGAAAGTGAATTTGCTTACATGCACAGCTGTCCTCCACAAAACTGGACAACTAGAAAATTAAAGGGATATGAAACCCAATTTTTTTTCTTTCATGATTCAGATAGAGCAGGCAATTTTAAGCAACTTTCTAATTTACTCCTATTATCAATTTTCTTCTTTCTCTTGGTATCTTTATTTGAGAAGCGGGAATTTAAGCTTAGGAGCCGGCTCATTTTTACATTTAGCCACCAATCATCAAGCATGACTCAGATGCTGAACCAAAAATGGGCCGGCTCCTATGCATCACATTCCTGCTTTTCAAATAAAGATACCAAGAGAATGAAGAAAAATTGATAATAGGAGTAAATTAGAAAGTTGCTTAAATTGCATGCTCGATCCGAATCCTTAAAGACAAAAATTTGGGCTTCATATTTTTAAGAAATTTTTTTATTTTTGTTTTCAAACTTACTTTGTTCTCTTGGTATCATTTATGGGAAGGCCATACCCAAGTAGACTCAGGAGCAACAATGGAGTACTTGAGGCTAGCTGGTGCTTCTTGTCATTGGCTCACCGGATGTGTTCATCTAGCTCACAGTAGTTCTGCTCTGGAGCTGACTTTGCATTAAACCACTTTGTAAGAGTTATATGCACACTTATATGCAAGCAATAATTCAATAAGAAAATTATCTAACACATTAGAGCATATTGTAGTACCCAAAATTCAAAAACAACAAATACCTCACATACAGAACACTTCTGTTATGAAAATGGGGAGTATTGTCTTTTAAATAACAAAAAGGGGATTCTCCTGTTTCAAATGAGGAGGTGTCACAAAGCTAGGTGATTTCCACAGGAATTGCAATTTCTTGTTGCATTTAAATTGCACAACTTTCTTCATATTATGTACTGTGGGTGATGAGTGAGTGGGTATTTTTTTAGTCTAGTCAATTATTTAATTTTTTTTGTTTAAAGGGCTACTTCTGTCATTTCATATATGAATAAAGCAAATTTGATCATAGTAATTTGGAAAGTTATTTCAAATTGTATTCTCTATTTGAATAAGAAAAATGGAAAAGTTATAAAAATTTTACTTTTTAGAAATCGGGTTTCCACAGCTGCACCTCTGAAGAAACATTAAGAGTTGTATCTTGAGAGAAAGTCCATATACAGATTTTGATTGAAGATATGATACAGTCTGGACAAATTTCTGTGATAAGAAAAACAAAAAAATAGTATAAATCTGTATATGTGATTCCTAATAAAATGTTTTCGCATATATTGTAAATAAAATAAATAAATCTGTACTTTATTATTTAGTGTCTCCCTCAAAATCCTACCCTGCAGCATACTACACAGTGATTGTTTATATTTTTCACAGCAAATGAAGAAACTGTAAACATAATTGAGGCTGTTCATGGTATAAGTTCCTAGACTCCAACAAGTACATTTTGCTAACAAAATGGCAGTTTTAAATAAGTTTAAATATTTGAATGAAAATCACCAGTAATTCAATGCTTAAAAGGACATTAAACCCAAAAAATGCATTTCATGATTCAGACAGTGAATACCATTTTTTAAACAACATTCCAGTTTACTTCTATTAACTAATTTGCTTCATTTTTTAGATATCCTTTGTTAAAGAAATAGCAATGCACATGAGTGAGCCAATCACATGAGGCATCTATGTGCAGGCACCAATCAGCAGCTACTGAGCCTATCTAGATATGCTTTTCAGGAAAGAATAGCAAGAGAATGAAGCAAATGAGATGATACAAGTAAATTAGAAAGTTGTTTAACCCCTTAATGACCACAGCACTTTTCCATTTTCTGTCCGTTTGGGACCAAGGCTATTTTTACATTTCTGCGGTGTTTGTGTTTAGCTGTAATTTTCCTCTTACTCATTTACTGTACCCACACATATTATATACCGTTTTTCTCGTCATTAAATGGACTTTCTAAAGATACCATTATTTTCATCATATCTTATAATTTACTATAAAAAAAATATAAAATATGAGGAAAAAATGGAAAAAAAACACACTTTTTCTAACTTTGACCCCCAAAATCTGTTGCACATCTACAACCACCAAAAAACACCCATGCTAAAAAGTTTCTAGATTTTGTCCAGAGTTTAGAAATACCCAATGTTTACTTGTTCTTTGCTTTTTTTGCAAGTTATAGGGCCATAAATATGAGTAGCACTTTGCTATTTCCAAACCATTTTTTTTCAAAATTAGCGCTAGTTACATTGGTACACTGATATCTTTCAGGA
Source organism: Bombina bombina (assembly GCF_027579735.1). NCBI lineage: Eukaryota > Metazoa > Chordata > Amphibia > Anura > Bombinatoridae > Bombina > Bombina bombina. The sequence continues at coordinate 56,758,895 of NC_069509.1, forward strand.
ATCCCTGAATATCCCTTCATATGTATATAATTTTTTTAGTAGACATCCCAAAGTATTGATCTAGGCCCATTTTGGTATATTTCATGCCACCATTTCACCGCCAAATGCGATCAAATACAAAAAATCGTTCACTTTTTCACAAATATTTTCACAAACTTTTGGTTTCTCACTGAAATTATTTACAAACAGCTTGTGCAATTATGGCATAAATGGTTGAAAAATCTTCTCTGGGATCCCCTTTGTTCAGAAATAGCAGACATATATGGCTTTGGCGTTGCTTTTTGGTAATTAGAAGGCTGCAAAATGCCGCTGCGCACCACACGTGTATTATGCCCAGCAGTGCAGGGGTTAATTAGGGAGCTTGTATGGAGCTTGTAGGGTTAATTTTAGCTTTAGTGTAGTGTAGTAGACAACCCAAAGTATTGATCTAGGCCCATTTTGGTATATTTCATGCCACCATTTCACCGCCAAATGCGATCAAATAAAAAAAAAGTTCCCTTTTTCACAAACTTTAGGTTTCTCACTGAAATTATTTACAAACAGCTTGTGCAATTATGGCATAAAATGGTTGTAAATGCTTCTCTGGGATCCCCTTTGTTCAGAAATAGCAGACATATATGGCTTTGGTGTTGCTTTTTGGTAATTAGAAGGCCGCAAAATGCTACTGCGCACAACACGTGAATTATGCCCAGCAGTGAAAGGGTTAATTAGGTAGCTTGTAGAGAGCTTGCAGGGTTAATTTTAGCTTTAGTGTAGAGCTCAGCCTCCCACCTTAAACATCAGACCCCCTGATCCCTCCCAAACAGCTCTCTTCCCTCCCCCACCCCACAATTGTCCCCGCCATCTTAAGTACTGGCAGAAACTCTGCCAGTACTAAAATAAAAGGTATATTTGGGCTTTTTAGTGTGTTTTTTTTAGCATATTTACATATGCTGCTGTGTAGGATTCCCCCTTAGCCCCCAACCTCACTGATCCCCACCAAACAGCTGTCTAACCCTCCCCCTCTGCCTTAATGGGCGCCATCTTGGGTACTGGCAGCTGTCTGCCATACCCAGTTAAGAAAAAAGTGTTGTGTTTTTTTTAGAAAAAAATCCCTTTTTCTGTAGTGTAGCTTCTCCCCCCACCCCAAGACCAACCCTCCAACCCTCCAAAATCACTTTATTATTTGATTTATCTATTAGTGGCCTTTTGCCCCAACATATGTATTTTTGAACTTTTCTGTAGTATAGCGGTTCCCACCCGCTCCCGCCCGTGCACGCGCGCACCGCGCGTGCCCCCGTCGGCTCCGCCCCCGATCCCGCCCCCTCCTCCTTAAACAGCTCACCGATGGCCGCCCACCCGCCTCCCAAGTCGGCTCCCACCCACCAACGATACCGGCCATCGATGTCCGGTGCAGAGAGGGCCACAGAGTGGCTCTCTCTGCATCGGATGGCCTGTTAAGGTTATTGCAGGATGCCTCCATATCGAGGCATCCCTGCAATAACCGGAAAGCAGCTGGAAGCGATCAGGATCGCTTCCAGCTGCTTTCCACACCGAGGACGTGCAGGGTACGTCCTCAGGCGTTAACTGCCTTTTTTTTGAGGACGTACCCTGCACGTCCTCGGTCATTAAGGGGTTAAAATGGTATTCTCTATCTGAATCGTGAGAGAAAAAAATTGGGTTTAATGTTCCTTTAAAATGACATTAAAGGACAAGTAAACACGGTAGATTTGCATAAACACAAGATAACAAAACAATATAATAGCACTTAGTTTGAACTTCAAATGAATAGATTTATTTTTCCTGACAATTTTGTTATGTCTATTTCCACTCCCTCTGTACCATGTGACAGCCATTGGCCAATCACAAATGCATACACGTACCATGTGACAGCCATCAGCCAATCACAAATGCATACACGTACCATGTGACAGCCATCAGCCAATCACAAATGCATATACGCTTATTCTGTGAATTCTTGCACATGCTCAGTAGGAGCTGGTAACTCAAAAAGTTTAAATATAAAAAGACTGTGCACATTTTTTAATGAAAATTAATTTGAAAGTTTTTTAAATTTGCTGCTCTGATTCATGAAAGTTAATTTTGACCTCTCGCTGGTCCCACCCACTTAAAGGACAGAAAGCAAATTCTGTGGGTTACAGATTTTTTTTGTCTCCTCTAGGGAGTGTGGGAGAAACCATAGTTTTTGCACAAAATCAAGAGGTGTTTAATGTATCTTTAAAGGGACAGTAAATATCCTGAGATACGCCTATTTTTCAATTGTGTATTGTGCAAACGTGTAACTGACAACCTTCATATTTTTAAACTGGTTACGAGTATTTTTTCTTTTTTTTTCTTTCAAAATACCTGATATTTTGCTATGGTAGCAGTGTTTTGCAATATTATATAACAAAGCAACAAATAACGTAGCAAAACACTGCTGCTTAAGAGTACTAAAGACACGTGCACACTCCTGAACTCTTATGAGCCTACCTAGTTTAACTCTTCAATAAAAGATACCAAGAGAACAAAACAAATTTGATGACCAAAGTACATTTCAAAGTTGTTTAAAATTGCATGTTCTATCTGAATCCATGAAAGTTTTTTAATTTTGACGCTTCAGTTATAGTGTATAGGAAGACCACACTCCAGTCTGATAATACTTTTATGTATACATATT